>NW_020897694.1:27841988-28020884 GCF_003984885.1 Neopelma chrysocephalum | reverse complement strand
GGGGCATCGGCAGGGGCTGCGGGCGGGGTCCGCGCCCGCGGCCGGCAGCGCTCTCTGCGCCTCAGCTGGGCTTCGCCGGGTGCTGGCGGTGCGCTCTCCCGCCGCGGGGCTGCACAATGGCAGTCGTTCAGTAGGATGGATCCTGCCGTGGCTTTTGTTCTGCAGATCCACCCATCCTCCTAGCAGTCAAGTACCAGGCTATGGTTTTCTCTCTGGGGATCTTTCTTCCGCGTTTTGCCGGTGTCTCCGATGAGGTTTTGGCCTCGGCTGGGATTTCACTGTCTTACTTTTCGTTTGGCTTCATGCTGAAAAAAGGGATTTCTTATATTTGCTCTCCACGCTTTTGGTTATAATCCAGTGTTGGTCTAGGGGGAATAACCATTCAGCCTGGCTGAAAAAAAAGCATCCATTGAAAAGTCTCAAAGAAATATACCACGTGAGGAAAAAAAACTGGGAGAAGAACGGAATATAATCGCTTTTTCTATGATAAAACTGGTGCCCCTCTTCAGGAGAACTGGTCTCAATTTATTATTATGCAACCACAAGGATCTCTTCTTTCTCAGGGTGTATAAGCTGCTGGATTGCTTTTCGCCCAAATCAATGTGGTTTCTTTGGAACATTTTCAGCAAAGGATCGCATATGCTGCAGTGTCTTTGTGGCAAGAGTCTTAAGAAAAACAAGAACCCAACTGGTAAGCAATCCATTGCAATGCGCTGTTTTTATTCTATGCTAACCTGTCTGTTGCTCGCCGAGGTAGATCTGCAATCCTGATGAGGGGAGAAGGGGGGGATATATAGAGGCCAGCACGGACATGCATGTGCGTACGTGTATGAATAAGCAAGGAGCGGTTTGGATTAGCTTCAGCCACTGTCACCACCGAAAAGGGGAAAACAAAAAATAATCAAAGGCGACCCTAGCCCAGACGGCATCTCCTAGTTCCTATGTGCTATTTCCAAGGTGGAAACTTTTATATCAATACCCTTATTGAGGGGAAGCCGTTAGAGCCCCCCACTCCCGACCCCGATGCAAGCCCCCCAGTCAGTTTTGGAAAGAGGAGACTGGCTCTCCTGTGCTGATGTTAGCCGGCCCTGCCTGCGGTGGGCAAGTGTGACGGGGCTTGGGTCCTGCACAGCACTTTCTGAATAGCTTGCAGTATGTCACCCCACACGCACACCCACACACCCACCGCCTCGCTCTGCTTTCTAAAGTCAAGCCTGACATCCCCGCCCCCGGCCTGGGGGCTCTACCTTATCACTCGCCCTCCGGCACTCTAGGCCGGAAGGGTGGAGGGGGGTGAGGGATGGGGGTGGACACTTTCTTAGGGCTTGTGCCCAGGTGGTAACTCAGCCAGCTATGCTGAGCGGCAGCAGCAGCACCGGCGGGTTGGCTGCGCCGCTCCTCCGCCTATCCCTGCCGGGATGACTCCTCTGTGCACGCGCCGGTGTCTCTGCGTCCGTCTCCATGTCTGCCTGGCAGTCGGGATCATGCGCTTCAGTTCAGCCCGGTTCCGAGGGGGAAACTTGCAGTACATTACATAAGAAATGCAAATGCAGGTGCTCTGGGCCGCCTGGTCTCCGGGGGTCACGCTGCTGCTGTTGCATCCCTCTTGTTCGGGGCGTCCGTGCGGCCAAGCCCGAGGCTTGGAGAGCAAGGTGGGCGAGGAGGGATGCTTGGCAGGCAGGGGAGCCGTGAGCTTTTCAGGGGAGACACCGGGCCTCCCCGCCGACCTCCAGTCCCCCCCACCGCCGAGCTCGCTCCCCGCGACCGGCAGGTTGTCTTCAAGCACTTGAGTGCCTGGGGAGGTGAGAGCCGCCGGAGCCCAGGCTGTGAGGGGAGGGATGCCGTGAGGGGAGGGATGCCGTGTGTGCGCGCTGGTGTGTGTGTGTGTGCCGGCTGCCCTGCAGTGGCAGCTCCCGAGCAGAAGGCTCCTGACGCTGGCACTGCAGTGTAGTAGATCATAGGCTCTCGTTGCCTCTCTGACACCCCAACATCAACAAGCAGCAGCACTGGCAGCCCGCACCCCTTTCCTCTCCGGTAGCCGGGGTGCTGGCTCCTGCTCTGCACAGTCCAGGTCCGGTGCAGAGCCGAGGTGGGCACCTCGGCGAATTTACCCCTCCCCGCCCCCGCCTTCCGTTTACCAGCTCGTCTCGCCCCTTTCCCCCCGCCGCTGCCGCAGCAGCGAAAAGCAGCCACTTCTTAGCATACCGAAGAGGCCGAAATGCCCCGCCGGAGGCTGCGCTCAGCCTCCCGCAAAGTGCCCTTTGCTTCACTCGCCCCTTGGCGCTGCGGCCAGCCGGGGGCCACTTCCCTGCCGTGTGCCCCCCAGGGAGGAATGGACCAGACAGGGGCAGGGCAGCCGGACACTTCCTCGCAGCCCCTGGGGACGCCCCTCTCCCCCTGCCCGGGCCACGCACGCAGGGCCGTGACCGCGGGGGGAGAGCAGAGCCACGGTGTGGCCCTGCCTGCCCTGCCCGCTGCTGCCGCCCCACAGCGCC
This sequence comes from Neopelma chrysocephalum, assembly GCF_003984885.1. Classification (NCBI taxonomy): domain Eukaryota; kingdom Metazoa; phylum Chordata; class Aves; order Passeriformes; family Pipridae; genus Neopelma; species Neopelma chrysocephalum. Next base: position 28,018,389 of record NW_020897694.1, on the reverse strand, counting down.
GTGGTGCTCTGGGCAAGAGGTGATGTTCTGGAGAAAGGGATTTGGAAGTGGAGGGCTGGTGGTTTCTAGACCTCTCAGTTTGCATACCGGTGGGAGAGGTGTATACCCTCCTCACCCTCCAACCCTCTCCCAAGGACCCGTGTCCTTCCCTTGCGGAGGGGACGCTGTCAAAACATCGACCCCTGAAGCCGAGTCATGTACCTCGGAGTGCCAGGGGCCACAGCACAGCTTTCCACCTCCCCGGGGACTTTGCCGCACTTACCTACTCCCTCTGCGCGGGACGTGTGGATTTGGGTGGCTGGCGTGGCACCGCCACCCTGCCTGCGGAGGGCTGACCTGGCCTGAGGAGGGCTGACCCCCTCTCCTGAAGGAGTGGGGAGAGCACGTCTAAGCAAAAGAGGTGAACGGGGCGAGGGGGATGGGGACGCGGACTGGGGGTCTGGCAGGTACGAACCCCGCCGGCCAGGTCCGCGGTCTCGCTCCCCGCCCGCACAGTTTGCGCTGCTCCGCTCCGGTCCGACGCGATCCCGGCGGAGCAGCCGGGACGCCGAGCCCAGACGAGCCGTTCCCGGGAGCGCCGAACTGCGGCTATCTGTCTGAGGAGGCTAATAATCCGCTTGGCCGGATTAGGTGGTAGCTCGGTCACAGGCTCTGTTGCTCTGACGGCAGACCATCTCCACCCAGGCTGGGGCAGCCTGCGGGAGCGCAGAGAGCCAGTGCCGTGATGCCCGACCTCCCCGGTGCCCCCGCGCTCCCGGCCGTGGGCCTTCCCCTGTGCGGGCAGCTCGGCCCGCGGGAGCCGGAGATCTCCATCCCCGCTGCGGCGTGGGGCTCCGCTACCCGCCCCCGGCTCCCTTTGCCCGCCAAACTTTTCAGAAGCCGCCGGGCTTTTTAGTATCAAAAGGCATCACATGAACGAGCAGCTGCCGCTGATTCAACCGTGCGGAAAATCCAGCAGGTTAGGCAGCTAGCGCCGGCTGTAATTGCAGTTTATTCAGCTATTTTCGGCCTGCTGCACTTTTTTTATCCCTTTCAAGAGCTGGTCTATTTCCAGAAACGGGACTGGGTGGCTCCTTTCCAAATGTTCTCTGCTTTGCGTTTCCTCCCCACTGCTGGCTGCAGCGGGTGATGATCCCCTCCCGGGCTCCCCTGCCATCCCCGGGGGCCTCAGGTGGCCCTGCCGGGATTACCGGCACCTATCGGAGCTCTAGAGTGGGGAGGGGGGGCGAGTGGGGCAGGGAGGGATGTGGTGTCCGACGAGCTGTGTGCAAGTCTCTTGTAGAGTTGCATCAGGAGGCTTTTTTTTAATCCATCGTAGAAATGCAGCTGGCTGAAACCCCTTGGTTTCAAATTTCATATCCTGGATAGAGGAGCTGCTTTTGATTGCTACAATTATTTACATCTTTACATTTCTTTATAAGGACAAAAACTTTGCAAATCAATACGTATGGCTGTGTTTTCAGCTACTGGATTTTTTTGAGTGTTCCTGATGGTACTAAAAGTAATGAAGCCCCACATATCCGCAGTGTCCTGTCCAGCACGAAAATGTTTGCTTTTGTAATTATTTCTATCTAACTCTACCCTTCCTGTTTTTTGTACACACAGAGAGGACTTCTCAAAGTGTGGAACAAAAGAGATTTTTTTTCTCACAAAGAGTTAAAAGTTGCTCCAGACCATATGCCCTGAGCCATGGCTTGCAATAATATGCCATCCTAGTGGCTTCCCCACCACCAGCTCCAGGCTCTAAACTGGGTTTGTTTAGTTTGGGAATGGCTATGTCATGGGGAGGATTTGCAGCCTGAGAAGAAATGGGGAAAGAGGTTATGTCTGGTTGCCTTTTCAAGCAAATCTAGCAAGTGAATAGATTTTCTTTTCCGCAGATGACAGCTGTTTGGGTGCCTATGGGAGATGTTTTAGTTGGCTGGAGTACTAGATGCCCCCATCGCAGGAATTGCTATCACATTTTACTCCTGCTGGCAACCCAACAGACAGGATGGATCGGGTTTCCTCTCCATTTACCTCCAAGGAGAGGCATCTCTCCAATGCAGTCAGGGTTGTTGACAGGAGAGTAGATGGAAAATGGCATTATTATAAATACGTCGCTGATAGAGGAATTTAGTTTAGGAAATAAGTATCAATCCCATATCAATCTCAAATACAAAACCTATTTAAAAAGAAATACAGGCTGTGGCTGAACTGGAATCTCTGCATAGTTCCTTGTTAATTTCCTTCTCCATAAAATAGCTAGACTGTTATTTCATGATTGTTAACAATTTTGAAAAAGTTTCTAAGCACAGCCGTGCAAGGATCTGTTTGAAATGGAAGCTTGGGTCCTGTCCATAAAATATACAGTATGTGTCTTCGTCTGATTTCTAGAACAATTTGGCCTCCCTACTTTTCTTACTCATAGAAAACAAATCTCCCACCAAAAGACAAAGGGTATTTTGCCTCAATAAGTCCTGTGGGGTTGGGTCCTTGAAGTTTCTCTTGTGTAGGTCTGAAAAGCAGCTCTGACTGATTGAATACCATAATTCATAATGGTAATTGAGCCGTGATCTCTTTCTCTTGCTCAAATGCAAAATTGACTATTTACATATATTTCACCTTCTGAAGTTTTGTCCTCTACAGAATACATTTCCTGAATTTATACAAATTTAATTACTCTTGATCAAATTAAATTGCATACTCTACTTATTAAGGGGTGAAATTTATGCCTGCTCATGCATCTCCCTACTGTGATAAAATGTTTGCACCTAGTTCAATGTCTACTAATGACAGGCCATTTATAAATGAATTCAAATACAAAAAAGATGATTCAGGCTTAAGGAAAATACAAAAAATGTATTTACAGATACCATTGGTTTAAATATTTATGTGTATGTAGTTTTCATTTGAGTTTGATGTTTATCCTGCATAACCTTCTTGGATTATGTTAAGTATATTAATTTTAAGCTAAAATGCCTATTGACCTCAAATCTAGACAAGGAGTAATTTAGATATTCAGAATTTGTCTCTTTGTAAAGCTTTTCTGTCCAGTAAATGCTTGTAAAAATATAATCTGGAGAGCAGAGAGTTGCTTGAAACTGGAAACCAGTTTTTCAAGAGAACTTCATAAATCTAAAGAAACAGGAATCAGGGCATTACACTGACTCTGAGGTGGGATTTTGTAGATGGTGTAGGTTCACTACTGAAGTTTTCATAGAAAACTCAGTATGTAGGATGAAACACTACGAGTCTGGAATCCAGTTGGATGAATGAAGTGGTTGTGTGTAAATTAATCTCTGCTGAATATTTACAGATGTTTGCCAAATGTGCCTGTGAGCAGTGAGTCCTGCTGGAGCATGTTTCATTCAGTCAGTGATGATCTCATTACTTTGGGAGCAGTGATTTGTTTCTTTACCTAATTCTCTTTTAGATGGCTTTTGTGATTTTGAACACAATGTTGCTTTCCTATGCCTTGCTTTCCTGTTTGTTAGAAATCACAGGCAACGTCTGAACATTCCACAAGTATGCTGTTGGACCTTTTGTTTGTTTTTCGCATTTCAGCGAATGATAGCTTTTCAAAGATAAATTACTAGTTTACTGAACAACTGAGTAGAAAAACATTGAATGATCTTAAAGTTTTACAATCTTTGTTGTGAAAAAAAATTGCTGAGGCATAGCATGAGGCTTGATGTACAATTAATGTACCTGAGAGCTATTTGCCACTGTACGGAAAGAGTATATGTGTATATACAGTAGAAAAACAGTGTACCTGGAAATAAACTTTGCAGGACCATGGCCAAGTTTCATTCAGAAAGAGCTTGCTTCTTGCGCAGAATGTGCTTCTACTGTCATAACAAATGAAGCAACTGGGAAGGAATTATTTTTGTTAGAGATCATATAATAAACTGCCAAAAAGAGTATACTCATCTTTAGAAAAACTATTAAAAAAAAATTATTGTATTCTTGAAGTGGATCTTTAGAGCCAACCAGAAGTACTGAAAATAATAATTGCAAAGGGAACTGATGGTGTTTGGCACCATGATGGACTGAACGCCCAGCAAGAAAAATGTAAGTAATGTATTCTTTTTAATATACTCTGCAGTAAAGGTAAATAGAGTGTGAATAGCTAACAAATTTGTTATTCAAAACAGGAGCATGCTGACTCTAAAGAAGAACTTTTTGAGGCAAAACCTCACAATAATCAAGTGAAAGGCTTTTAATGGGTAGATGGAATGCAGGTTTTGTGTATCTGTAGTATATGCTATTAGAAGCACTCACATTAATAGTAACAAGGAAAGTAAATAGTTGTTGATGAAATAGCATCAAGTCAGAATAACAATATCTGTAGTAATATTCAATGCACTATTCAGATGAATAACACCTTCAGCAGTAAAATTCAACGCACTAGTTTAGGTAACATACCGTGGTGAACATAATATTTTAATAGTTTTTGAGTTAATATTGAATGGTTGTGTAGGTCAGATGACAAAAGATGTCATGCAGTTGCTAGCAGAAATTGATAGTCTAATTTTAATGTCTGTATTTTGTGTTTTCACTCTGACACCTGCTTATTTTACTTTTAACTGGAAACAGCATGAGGAATTTCACGTAACAAGTTTCAATATTTGCATTCAGAAGGCAGTATCTTGGAAATTATGTGGCTTAATCTTTTTGCGGCAGTAAAATGTACCTGGTCCCATCAGACGGTATAATCAAACCAAGGTTAAACATTTTAATTCAATTGGAATTGTTTTGACTTTTGTTCACAGACAGTGACACAAATAAACTTGTAATCCTCTATGAAAAAATTATTCTAAGGAGGTTCTCAAAAAGCCTGTATTTTACTGAACTGGTAGAGGAACAGACTTTGCTGTTCACTGAAAATTCATGAAGTCATCCATGTTTTTTGTGTGTATGGTTTTGTCATCTGGAAAGATAAGAACACAGTGAGGATACAGAATGTACAGGACTTGTGCCTTAGCTCTTGAACATGTCCTGTGTCCACCTCTGAGCATTAGATGGTGTAAGCAAAAATACAAGACATGGGGCAAATCTAGGTTTGATACTTCCCCTAATCCATCCTCTCAGTTTTCGGCTGTCACTTGTCTGTCTGAGGTCAGAGCTTGTATTCAGGCCACTGCATGTAGCAGCCTCTGAAAGAGCTACACAAATTTACTTGTCAAGCTGCATTTCTATTTTTGGGCATCAGAAAACTTTGCATGGCAGTGAGCTGCACGTAACCACGTGCTGTGTGGAAAGGATGTGGAGGGTTTGCACCTTCTGTGGTACTTGGTTATCCTGTTGAAAAACAGAGGCTAACCCTTCTATTCCTGCCCTGTGTTTGTAATTACCAATTACAGTGCTTTTCAGGTGAAAAGCACTTCTTTCATGGTCTCTTCTCCTTCCTTGAACTGTCCTGAATTATTGTGTATTTCTATCATCTCGGTTCCCATGCAGTGTAACTTGCTTGGCTGAGGATACAAGGTATCTTTGGCTTTGGAGGACACAAATGAGGCAGCAGCTGACACATCCCTTTGAACATTCTGCTTTCGTCCAGCTAAAAGGAGTTAATTTCTATGGATTTTCTAGGCCTATGGGATAAGGAAGTATCTCCTGAAAAGGGCATGTTTTCACAAAGTCCTTTCCCTTGAGGGAAGAAGAAGGATATGACTCCCTTAAAGAAGCTTTTAAAGAATTAAGCTCCAGTGTGACTGAAAACTAGAATTTTTTACCATCGTTGAATGGTTTGAACAGGAGAGAGCTTGCATATAAAAGCAAAGACTTCTGTTTACACATGAATCTCTTGGTTCTCACCAATGCTAGCAAAGGAAATACACAGGAATTTCATTGCCCTTTAATGAGGTTTGAGCCGAAAATGTTAATTTAAAGAAGGCAAGTTTGCCAGACTTGTTACTCTTTCAGTAAATGTATTTCTAAGCATGTCCTCCTACATTCAAACAAAATGTCCGGATTATACAGTTTGCAGTTCATGCTTCTCATTAGAGAAGTGCATTATGGAGCATTTCCATTGCTCAGTAGTTTCTACACTTATCACTCATTGTTGTATAGGTACATTTCTTGACATTGAGTGAGATGAAGAGGAACTACTAGTGCAAAACATAGTGGAAAATATAGAAAAAGATGTAGAAAAATTACAGAACAGCAAAATGCTTAAAAAAATATGTTAAATCATCAGTACAGTAGTATCTTAGAGAGCATCCTATCAGGAATATCTTAATAAGGCTTAAATTAATAGTAGTCCCTATTAATTCATAGTGCTCATGATACAAAAAGCCACTTTACTGTTCTGATTTTCTTCCAACTGGAAATTGCAAGTCAAACCCAGAGTGCTAATAGTTCCTGAGAAACTGAACCTAAATGTGATTTAGGCAGATTATCCCACCAGGAGATCAGCCCAAGATCTCAGATGGAAACTAAATTCAGGATGTCTAAAACCAAGGTGCAATTTTGTGGCTTGGGTTCTTCTACCTTTCACTTAAATCCACATTTTAAAGTAGAATTAACAGATGGATTAAAGTTTGTAAAGCTTGGCACCCCCAAGAGATTTCTTCCTAACCCCTTGCTGTTATAAATCTATGCTCCCATAGATTTCTGCCTCAAAAAATGTGGTTACACAGAGTTTCAGTACCAACATTTTCTAGTCTCTTGGCTTTACTCAGATGTCTATTATCTCTACGAATATGACCTTGATCCATTCCAAACACTGTCATCTCCATTATTCCCTCTCACATCTCTTTCAGTTCTTTCACCTTCTCTTTGTGCAAGCATCTCACTTTAGATAGGATCTTTGAGGAAAATTGGCTCTTCATTGTATTTCTTTCAGGTATTTTTAAGTTCTCTGCACCACTTCGAATAATCAGCTAGTGGCCACGAGCAGAAAAACTGCACAGGTTTATTTTGTTATTGAACGTAATAGGAGGTCTTATTTTGTTTTCAAATTGGACTTTAAACTCTGATAATATTTCTGGAGTTGTGAAAGTGTGAGAGAAAACAAGTTAAGCTGTTATAGTTTCCTATGTAATACATATATGTGTAAAATAAATCAGTTTATTCATGAGAGGAGGAATTCTCATCAAAGTAGTGGGAATGGAGTCATGATTTTCTGTTCTAATGTCTTTCCTCATTTCAGTTCATCTTTGCGGTTTATAAGAAATGATGTGTCTGAAGCATTACTGACACAAAGTGGAGATGAGCCCAGTGATTTGTGTGCCACAGAAGATATTTTCTCCTCATTGAAGGTTTTCAGTGAAAGCATGTCTGAGAAGCCATTGGCTTTTTTATCACTTCGACATCATGCATGTCGATTTTGACCATTGCTATGCTATGGGGGGGTTTTCAAAAAGCTAAGTCTTGTTGGTGGTCTCGTTAAAAAAAAAAAAAAGAAGAAGAAAGAAAAAAGAAATGTCCTTAAGCACAATGAGAAAAAATAATTGAACCTAAGATTATGAAGGTGAATTTCATGGTATTTTGTCTGTAGAGGTATTTAGTTAGGGCTACTAAGATTCTCTTAGATGCTGGATGAGAATGATTTTATTCTAGTTGTGCCAGCTGTTATGTGGGTAAAAGTGGAGGTAGCAGTTTAGGACCTTATAACCAAAGCAAAAGTAAGCTGTATGTTGTGCAGGCTAGGTTAAAATCTTTTAACAAAATATCAGGAGAAACAGCAAAAAGAGGGTTTGTTATGTTTGCCGAAGTCCATTTACCTTAGACTTCCATGGCTGTCTGGAGAAACTGCGGTCTAGGTTGGCTGCCAAAAAGAACGCTTGTGAATAGACTTAAGACAGAAGATGAGACGGTAAATACTAAGCCCTTGTAGTTACATATGCAGGTTAAGACATTGGGGGTGGAACTTGCTGAAGTTCGAACAAAAGTAAGTCAGAATGCGACGTTAGTACATTGAGATTTTTTTCAGAGGCTATGTGGATGATACATGAATAGTGTGGGATGCTTTCTCTCCCACTTATTCTCAGAGGGAGATGAAAAACCAGAATGATAAAAGAAATTATAAAGTAAATAATAAAGGCTTTAAAGGAATCTGTAGTCATTTAGACAGGTTAGTGATAGAGAGGCCTACAGGCAGGCAGAATTTAGAAATTGTTTAAGCTACTTATCAATCGAAGAGCAAATAGATCTGAAATTTAAGGACATTTTCATGGAAAACATCTATTTCTAGAAGTGCTCCTTTCCCAAGGACATATCAGACAGTTATATTTGAGAGTCTAGCTTCTCTCAATTTATTCCATTTATAGCTATCTTGCTAAAGGTGAGATATCCTTGTAAACATTGCTTTGCCATTATAAATGAAGGTGCTCCCACACTCTCATGAGTATACCAGCTGCCACTGCACAGCTCTGAAGAAGTGGTGTCCACGGTGACCTTAGGCTGAGTGTCTAGTGCCTCCTGCCTGCGTGCTGTCGCACCAATGCCCTACAAACCGTCTACCTGGCAGCCCTTGATGCTTTGGACATGCATGGGTGTGTGGAGTCCTGTGTGAGCTCCAGCTGCCTGGGCTAACACCTGCCAGCCCACCTGCAAGAGAGGTGGCACATGAGTTGGCTCCTGAGGGTGGCCTTCAAGCTAAACTGAAGCAGCCAGTATAGTTGCCACAGTAACTGCTGGGGAGAGGAAATGTATTATCCCCCTGCAAACTGATTTACAGCACAACTTTTAAAACCTAGAGTATGTGCTTCTACGGTTCTTAAGCTTTGTAAATTTTTGTATCAGACGCCATGCACTTGGTGGTACAAACTATAAGAGGGTACTATAGGTTCAATATTAATTCACATTTTTCTTCTAGTAGCTTATTAAGTTCACAGTCAAACAGGCCAAGAATGTCAGGTGTCATTCAGACCTTGTAGATTTGCATCAAGAAGCTTATACTGGAGATCTTCAAGTAACTTCAAAGGGAGAGCCAGTCTCTTCTTGTTAACAGATGGCAAGTCAGAATTGTGTGTAAGAACTGTCCACCTTCAGTTTGGCACTGATGTCCTTCTCCCACCTTACACTCCTCCTAGTTGTTCAGGAACATAAGATTGAATTTATATTGCTTAATTAAAAAGGACCAAGGATTGATCTAAGTCCAAATAGCTCAGGCTGTGTCATGTCTACACTACTTACAGTTACCATCCTCCCTAGCAGATTTGGCTTGGAGAAAGCTTGCTCAAGTGGTGCAAAACTGCCTGGGACTTAAGGAAGGGTGTGGGTGACTAGGGGTCTAGCACTTCTCTAATTTAGCAGTCTAAACATAGCCAAAGAGGATCAGAAAAAAACTGTCACTCCCACCAAAGAAAGTTAAGGGAAGCTCTGCTTGTAGGGTGATTTACTTGTGCCTCCAGCCTCAGAGGGGGACTGTACCTTGGCTAATAACATCATAACACCTTCCTGGCAGGGCTACGGGTATATTAGAGCTTCAGTGGAGAGGATGAATCCCAGCTTCATCCTTTGAAGAAGGAGCACCTAGTAAGGGGCTACCTATGGGCTCTTGGTAAACCATGTGAAAAACTGGTGGAGGAAGGAGACCAGAGTACATCCACCTCAGAGTGAGTCTGGCAGATGATCAGCAGAGATCGGAGTCTGCAGGGGATGAATCATAATGAATTTCTGAGGAGGGTGAACCAGACAGGAAGGGAGGATCAATCTTGTTGGGGAAAGGAAAAAGAACAAGATGGAGCTACAGGGTAAGGAAGAGCTGAAGGACAGGAGCTTTCCTCTGTCTCTAAATAAAACCTTTTTTTCTGCTGCTTCACTGACTTCCTTTCCTTCTCACTGACCTTAGAGATCACTCCTTCATTTTTGCGAGCATGTGCAACAAAACTGGTTATCTGAGTAACCTGTTTTTTCACTGCACACCCACCTTCTTTTTGCTGAGATATATGGGCATCATCCTACATTACTGCTGCATGTGCTTCTTGATCTTCCTTTAATTAAGGGTATATATTTCTCCCCACATGACCACCAGTCCCTCTCTTCCCTTATAGAGTTGTGAGGAGCATGAGTAAAGAAATATTTTTTTCTGATTATTGTTGCTTTAGATATGTTGGTGGGCTACATCTGGCGACAGTCTGTGAGTTTAAAGGATCTGGCTTATAGTCTGACTGTATGTGTATTTTTCTTAAATTAATGAAAATTAGAAAGCATAAAGCAGTTTGCATTTGGTTCTTGGTTTGCTTGTGGTTTTTTCAAATAGTTTTAGGGAAAATAAGTTTATAGCATTTGGAATCCCTTGATTCTTTTCTTTGAGGATGCAAAGGGTGTGTTTACTCTTGCATTTAATGCTAAATATGAGAAGGTTGAATTTAAATAGTGGATTCTCCACTTTAATTCCTTGAAACCCCCTTAAGGTGACTGTTCCTTTACAAGTTGAATATCTGAAGAAACCCAAGTATCACTGCTTGATCTGGGGCTAAGAAGGGTGTTGCATTTAACAAGAATGGAAATTTTAATGTTTTCATTGCTTACAATAAAAGCAATTGTGAAAAGCTCTGATGATGAGACAGTTATGTTTTGCCTTAAAATGAAGCACAATGAGGGACTGTGTTCAGGCTGTGAGCTTCTTAGAAAAAGCTGGGATTTCTGAAAATACTCTAAACACTCTGTAAATTTGGAGGTTAAGCAAAATCTTCTAAGCCAGTAAAGTCTTTTTATCAATAGGGAAATGAAAGACTTTCAGTATAAATATGTCTCGTGTATTAGGTATTATGTATTAGGTATCTTGGAAACTGTTTCTTCTGTTAGTAGCACATTAATGTAACATGTCTAGAGACTTTCATGTGGCTTGGCAATTAAGACAACTTGGGCCAGGCTATTTGTGTTGAGATTCTTTCCAGAAGTGAAAATATCTTTTCCCCTCCAGGCTGGGAAAATAAGTTTTTTTGTGTTTTCTCATTTAGAGTGTTTTTCTTTTTGGCATGCTAACTGAAAGGACCACCTTTAATCCTTCTTCTGGAAGTTTCTTGCTATCTACTTTACGCTGCAGTGCTCCATTGTCAGATTCGGTCATAAAGACCTCCAAAAAAGTGTTTTACATGAGAATAAAGGGAGCATGCTTTCCATGGGACCATTTTTGTGATGGAAAGTGATCTTTGCTCTCAGAGGAAAAGAAGGGAGAGGTTTTTAGGCCTTGGAACACTGCTTTGGGTTTTTAAAATCTAGCTAGATTTAAGTACTCAAATCTTTCTTGTTAATCTACCACTCCATGGTTTCTGTAAGGGAAGGTTCCTGTTTCTGTGGAAGACAATAATTTTCTTGTACGGATTTGATAGTTCCCTGCTTAATCTACTTGAATAATTCTTACAACATCAGCCTCAGTCTCATTCATCTTCTACTATTTTAACTTAGAGTGACTAATTTGCAGAACAAGCATGTCTTCCTCAGTTTACATTCAAGGGCACTAACTAATCTAGTTAACAAACTAATCTGGATCTAGAGAAACCAAATAAAACAGGTAGCAAAGGAACAGTGGAGACTGAACTTTCCCCCTGACGTGGACATGGTCCTCTTGGATTTTCCTTTACGGAGAACTGAGCTTTTTCTCAGACTCATTAAGTTCTTGTCACTACTTGGTAAAATACAGGCAACAGTGAAAACCAGAACAAACTGGAGGTTACACAAAAGGATTTCAGAAATCTCAATGTGTCTTCAATGAAGGACCTAGAAGCAAATTTACAAAATGAAAGGCTGACTTGGCAGGAATTTCTAATCCTTTTGAAAAATACTTCTAAAAAAAGGAATATTGGAGAATGAAAGTTTAAACTGCCCACATTGCAGTATACAAATTTGTAAGCAGGTCACCTGGTAGTCTCCTTGTCCCTGGTACATGGCACTAATATTTTCTCCCTCAGGGTATGTACAGTATCCTAAGTCCCTGGCAGAGTGCTACCCTTTTTTAAAAGTTTTTTTGTTTGTTTGTTTGTTTTTGTTTGTTTTGTTTTTTTTTTTTTAATTCAGTACAGAAAGATCTGACTAGTATAGAAATACGTGATATTCAGTAGATCTTAGCAGGACTTTTCAAAGGATGGTACTAAAAATATTAATTCTTTTGAAGTTAGATATAATGGTGAGTTTATAAAGCTTCTGAAAGAGCACTGGTAGGATGGCCAGTATGTAAAATGCTGCCCAGTGCCCTGCAATACTCAATAATTATGAAATAAAGGTCCATCACTGAAACAAAATACAACAATTCTTCCTTTAAGTTCAGAGATATTCAACTTAGGAGGGCAGTTAAGCTAAAAAACCCCATGATACTAAACTCAGTGTTCTTGGTACCCTCTGTGAGTGCCTACTAAGACTTTTCAACTGAGAATATGAGACAGGCAGCTAAGGCAGTGAAACAGTGTTTTCTGTAGGGTTTATAGGAACCAAATATATACAATTTGTTTAAATTAGTGGTGAGCAGTTCTAGATTAACAATTGTCTTAGTGCTAGTAAGTAGGAGTGTCCGGAATGTGGCACTTTGCATAGGTAACTCGTATCTGCACTTCAAGAGCAGCCAGATCTTTCAACACACATGGTGCTTTCATAGCAAAAGGATGGAGCGGAAGCTTTCCTGCAGGTATTTTTACAAGCTCTTCTTTCTTTTTCTGCCTTGTTTAGAGCTGGGCAACTTGTTACCACTCTTTATTGAATTAACTGCTGCTCTTACATTTCTTGGAATAACCCTGTTAAAAGGCACAATTTCTGTCAGAATATTCCATGTCTGATGACTGGGGTGATTGCTCTTGTCCCTAGATGCAGTTACCTAATTAGAGATTATTATGTTATAGAACTCCTTAACCTGTGTTTCCTCTTCTTAGCCCACAGAGGACGCAGAATCATGGAACGGTTCAGGTTGGAAGTGACCTCTGGAGATTCTCTATTCTAACTCTCCAGCTAAAGCAGGGTCACCTAGAGTGGATTGCACAGGATCGCATCCGCTCAGGTTTTGAATACCTCCAGAAGTGGAGACATGAGCATGGGAAAATTACTTTTGCAAGTGCCATGACCTTTACTACAGTCCATCAACTTATTGTCCTTCCTCTTCCATCTCTCTCTCCCCATCATCCTTTCAGATAAATAGAGTGAAAATCCTGCTTTACAGCACCCAGTGGGGAAATTCTTCCACCTGGGGATGGGACTTGGAGTAATGCTTCCTCACTACTCTTTCCTCTTCTGTGGGTACAATAAAAAGCTCCTGTCAGTTCACATCCTTTACTGTAGTGTGGGGCCTCAACAGCACTGTGTATTTCCGTGTATTTAAAATCCTGATGGATTTTAAAAAAATCCTGATGGATTTTAAAAAGCCTGAGAACTCTGCTGTGCTCTGTAAGCGATCTCATGGTCTTGCTCCTACACTTCCCTTCAGTGACGAGAAGAAGTAACCGGTGACTGTTTTCAACACCACAGTGGCAATGACCATCATCTTTCAAGCACAGCATGTGACCCTGTCACCTGATGAGTTTCAGCATGGAGATATTTCCTAATGGGAGAAACCTTTTCTTTAGGAGTGAAGAGATTTTGAACTTTGAGTTTACTGTGGGGCAAATGCTGCCCTTCTGAGAAAAATATCTGCTCTGAAAAAATTAGGGTGGATTTGAATAACAGATGGGAAGGGAAAAGGCTTCTGAAATTTCTCTAGAAAGAGCAAAAGATCTGCTCACTACACCATCCAACCTGTGTGCAGAGGGATTTGTGTGAGTGGAGTAGAGGGAGAAAGAACAAAGCTTCTGGTACCCAGATGTCCAGCAAAGGAGATTTGCATTTTGTGACTTGGAATCAAAATTTTTGGGTCTTATTACTGACAGTTCATCTCTTCTACAAAAGGTGTAAAAAGAATGTTAGTTTTAATTTTATTATAAAGAGCTTTTCTGTACTCCCATGTACTATACTGACAGTATTCACTGTGTACTCCTCTCCCTGCTCTTCCAGGCTCATGGGTATCATGAGATTATTAATACTTATAAATGACCTATGTTTTGATTCTTCTTCACCATGCAGCAGCCATTTCAGTTGTGTCCACTCAACTTTACTCTGTCTTTGGCAATACTGTAATGAGGATTTAAGAAGATAATGTCTAAACAGAAGCCAAATAGTCGGATTTATGATGGACGTACAAGGACCTGAAAGAACACTTACAGGACAATTTTAGTATTACAGCCCTTATATTTCATAGTTTGGCATGTACAAAAAAGCGTGAAAGATTTTTCAGTGGATGCTTAGTTCACTTAGATTCTGTTTTTTTGCAGGCAATTTTTAGTTCAAAAGTTCTAGTGATAATTTGAGAGATAAATAGGCTAATATAGTATACAAATTCCCATTCTGCTTTGAGAGGTCTCAAAATGTTCTTAAAGGTAAAGTGTAATGCTAATAGTGGGATCAGGCTAATGGCTTATTTCTCATATCTTGGAATATCAGCTGCGTTACAAAAAAATTCCATTTGTTTTGAGCATTCAACTCCAGACCAAGGGTCTTTTGAGTAAGTGGGAACATTGCACTTGGCTTGGATGCGTGTTGGGGAGAAAATTTCTGTATGATTATTTAATAAATGGGGTCTCTTGAGTTAGTAACAGTGTGAAATGGAAGGTGCCACTTGCCTGTTTGGTTCTTACAGTTAATATTAGCATTCAGTTTTTTTAACCAGCTTTTCCACCTTGTAGTGGGTTGACTGTCCGAATGCCAGGTATTCACTAAAGCCACTTTCTTAGTCCCTCTTCAACTGGACACAGGAGAGAGTTTAAAAAATAGCTGAGGATACATGAGTTGAGTTAACAGCTGGGAGAGGTCAGTTACTGATTACCTTCATGGGCAAAAGAGACTCAAAGTGGGGTTATTAATTAAATTTATTACTAACAGGATAAAAGCAAAAGAGTGAGAAATAAAATAACCTTGAAAACACCTTCCCCTCCCTCCTCCTTCCTTCTGTGTTTTCCCTCCCTCCCCCCAGCAGTACAGGGGGATGGGGAATGGGGGATACAGTCAGTTGTTGTTTCTGCTGTTGCTCAGAGAGAGGAGTCCTTTCCCTGCTCCTGTGGGATCCCTCCCACTGGAGACAGTCCTTGATGGACCTCTCCAGCGTGAGTCCACCCCACAGGCAACAGTTCTTCCCAAACTGCTGTCCCGTGGGTCACTTCTCCATGGGGTGCAGTCCTTCACGAATGAGCTGTACCGGAGTGGGTCGCCCACAGGGGCCACAAGTCCTACCTGGAAAAAACCTGCTCCAGCGTGGACTTCCTTCTCCACAGGTTGCAGGTCCCTGGCAGGACCCTGCTCCATCTTGGGCCTCCCAAAGGGTCACAGACTCCTTCATGCATCCACCTGCTCCAGCATGGGCTCCTCCTTGGGCTGCAGGTGCGTCTCTGCACCCTGATGGTCCCCCATGGGCTGCAGGGGCACAGCTGCTCCACCATGGTCTGCACCACGGGCTGCAGGGGCCTCAGCTCCGGTGCCTGGAGCACCTCCTGCCCCTCCTTCTGCACTGACCTTGGTGTCTACATTGTTTACATATTCTCACTCCGCTCTTCCCTGGCTTGAATTCTTTCTGTTCTTAAATATGTTATCACAGAGGCGTTACTCTCTAAGAGCTTAATACCTTATATTGCAGTGCCCAAAGCTGCACACAATATTCAAGGTAAGGCTGCCCCAGTGCAGAGCAGAATGGGACAATCACCTCCTTTGACTTTCTGGTGATGCTTTGCCTGATGCCCCCCAGGACACAGTTGGCCCTCCTGGCTACCAGGGCACTGCTGACTCATATTCAACTTGCTGTTGACCAGGACCTCCAGCTCCCTTTCCAAGGCACTGCTTTCCAGCATCTCATTCCTCATTCTGTCTGTACATCTGGGTTTGCTCCATCCCAGGTGCAGAATCTGACACTTTCCCTTGTTGAACTTCATATGGTTGGTGATTGCCCAGTCCTCTTATTTTTGGGGGTCTCTCTGCAGAGCCTCCCTGCTTTTGAGAGAGTCAACAACTCCTCTGAGTTTTGTATCATCTGCAGACTTGCTTAGTAACCCTTTCAGTCTTGCATCCTGCATCCTGCAAAGTGTTCCTGCAAATGATCCAGTTGTTTGATTTATCCTTTAGAAAGTAAGAAATTATTATTTCTATTTTTTTTTTCTTTGCTATTGGGTACTGGAACTAAAGTGTTGCAAATTGCCTTTTTTCCTTCTCCGTAGGTTTGGACTCTTCCTAGCTGTTATTGTACCACAAGAAACTTAAATAAGGACTGATTTTACTGTATCAACCAACTCACAATAAGACATGTTCATACTAAGCTGCATGCTGCACAACCTGTGTCACCTTATCAGGTCTCAGGCTGCAGTTCTGAGGAACTGTACCTACAAAGAGAACACACAAGACCCACTGAGATTGCTGGACCAAATTTGTCACTCACATAAATAAGTGAAACTGCATTGACTTGTTAAGGATTTTCTCTTTATAAACTGACATTAAATGCTGTATAGTTTTTTTCTAAAATACCTAGTCAGGGAGTGATCCGGTGGCCTAATATAACATATAATTAAATAATAAAATACAGCCATATATATAGGGGCAGCAAACATATGCATGTCAAAGAGAGGACAAGACATGTAAGAAATAAAATTAAAGATTTTATGGTTATTTTTATTGCCTAAACTAAGGAAAATGTACACAGCTAATGAGCAGCATTAAAATAGATGAAAAGTGAATTCTAATAAATTTCTTTCATTTATTACTGTTTTAGCCTAAGATGATTTTACTTATATAAATGGGAAAATACTTTAGTAGGAATTGTACTTTCAGTAGGAAATAAGGAAAGTATTCCATCTTAGCAATGTCTTTGAAAAGCTAGGAATTACTCACTGTTTACTCTAGCTAACCTGGATCCTAAGTAAATTTCTGTGTTATTCTTCATTGGTCTTTGAAATTGTTCCAGAGGTAACAGGAAGGTAACACTTGATTTGTCTTATCTGTAGCTTCTTCTCTCTTATTAACTAAATAGGTCACAATACCTATAGGAGTGGAGACACTGAAGTCATGGTCATATACTTCTTCACTTTTAGAACTAGGATTGGAAACCTGTCTTGCTTGAAATATTTTTTCAGGGACAAAAAGGATTAAGAAAAATATCATCATACAGTTAAAACAGAGTTTTGGATGGTCATTCTTCTTCATCCCAAGACCCCACAGTACTTACTGTCCCCACAGTGCTTTCTGTCCAAATTCAACTTCTCCCTGGGCAGTGACAAAGGATAAGATTTTACAATGGATTGCCTCTGCTTTATTGGCATAATATTGCTGTGGTCATGAAAAAAACCCACTAAAAATAGGTGCTGACTTTGCCAGATACATCTGAAGAAAATCCCCGTATAATAATATGCGCTCATTTAAATGGTACTATTCATGTAGTAAGGGTGAAATTATACTTTAGTTCTGCACTTGGCATACCAAGGACAAAGTAGTGCTTAGCTGATTCTCTCCCTTGTCTTCCTGCAGATTGTCTGGCACAGACTTATTTCTTCTATTCTGGGCATAGAGGAATGTCCAGGAGGTTGATTCTTGATATGGTGGGAAAAGCCCACCTGCAGCAGCCAAAAGGCTAGAGGTAGAGCTGTGGGCTGCAGGATGTGGAATAATACCATATTTCTTCCAATTACAACAAATCATCTCTGGTGTCACATGGAGTGCTGCAATTCTGTTGATTAAAAAGGCGCCTAATTCACAGATTCCTAATGGCATGTGGGACACAACTGCAAAGCCAGTACTCTGCTTTAATATAGATAGGAATTAAAATTGACAACTCTGTCTCTTTTTTTTTGTAATATTTTTTCGAAATGTAGTTAGATGCTTCCTGGCCCACATTCATTTGTCCTTATGCTGTAACAGGGAGTTCCACTTAATCTGCAATTAAAGATTCCTGCTTTCCTCATTTCCTCTGCTCATATACACTACTGTCAAATGTTGCAGAAATTAAAATAACAAGTTACAGGATGTTATTTCAAGTATTTGACAAATATTGACTTCTGACTTCAAATGGCCACTACTTGTGAGTGTAAGCAGGTAGATGGTGAGGACTTTTAGCATCTTTCTTCTCAGAATTTGAGCTGTAACTCACATAAAGTTGCTAACATACAATATTTACACAAGTGGAAGCAATATTACCTATTCTACTGCACTTTGAGCATCTGCTCAAAGCTGGATGTGGTTGATATCCAGATGACTTGAATGCAGCACGTGCAATGTAGGCAGAAAGACCAGGTTCTATGTTCAGCTGTTGTTGCTTGAGTGAGGGCAACTTTGGGAATCAACAAAGCGAGGGACCAAAGGACAACCTTCTTCCTGTTGCAGAATTGAGATAACTCCTTTTTCTAATCTTTCTGCTGTTTTCTTTTAAGATCAGTTCTCTGGCTATATCATGAAGCTGATGCATGGGCATATGATGTAAATAAACTTCTTCACTGCAGACATGCACTCCCTGTCTGGCTGTCTAGTTTCCTGATTCAGGTTAAAAATGCTGGTTCAACATTGACCCCAGGGGGCTGAGATGACAGTGGGAGAACAAAGAAAAGAAGTCATGCCCCAGTTCCTTTGGCTGAAATCTTCCCTCTATGAGCACGTGAAAGAAAATTGCCTGGGAGTCATATGCATCTCTCTATCTGATGCGGGGACAATGTTGACAATTCTCCTATGTTTAAGCTGCTGGATGTGCAGCAAGACACCAACAGCCTCAGGAGAAAAATTAGCCAAACCCTCACCATAGAAAGCATCTCAGCTGATGAAAACTGAAAGGGTTTCTTTCACATCAGTTATGCTGTGGAGATTTGCTTCTGTCACAACAGCACTTACTTCCTATGAAGGACTGCCACATAATATAATATCTGAAACAAGTGCATTACCTTTTTTTCTGTATGACTAGAAGTAATCAAAAGTGCTCCAGAATATTTTGCAACTGTAGTGACTTTAAGGAAAAAGAAGTAGAAGGTTTTGGCTGCTTTCATTGATAATTCCAAGCATTTTGATATTTTTGAGGGGGGAAAAGAGTATAATTACTGCTATGGAAAATATCAGATGCATTGTAGTTTTAATTTTTTTTCCTTTAAAATTAGCTCCATTTAAATGCATTCAGTGATATGCTGGAGGTTCTGAGAAAACAGAGCATAACCAGGAGCTTTGTATTCCTTTGATTACTACATGGTATATAGAAATTCCAGTTTGCAAATGGAGGGTTTTTTAATTGCACTGTAGAAAATATAGTCAATAAAATTAATTGGTTTTATTTGTTGTATCCATCCCCGATCATACATTATTATGCAGGTGTTAATTAGTGCTTCCAAAATTTCTAGGGGCTAAGGGAGTCTTATTAACCACTGTTTGGATATAAGAAAAGGAGGACTAGAAAATTATAATGATTTAACATTTTTGTGTAATACTATCTCTAAGAACACAAATTTATTTTTCAATGTCTTAACATTAAAACCAGTCTTTGTTCACTAGTCTTCATACTCTGGCATCCAGACACTTGAAAAAAAGTAAAAAGCTCCCAGAGATGTTAGGCAAGTTAAACGTGGTGCATATAATCACAGTGCTTGCTTTCAGCTTGTTTTTGTTGCTGTTTGACAATATTTGTCAATACATCATTAAAACAAACAAAAAATTAAAATTCATTAAAAGGAGCTGCAGAATCAAGCATTCAAATGTTAGATCTAATTGATTTTAGAAAGCTGTAATGCTTTAACTACTGCAGCAGGATTAAATCCTCTAGTTTGTAGGGTGTTGTACCAGGAAGGAATAAGCAGCCTGGGTATAAAGTAACATCTAGTTGGTAGAGCAGTTAACTTTCTTCTTAACTAGTCTCCATTATATGTATTAATTTTGTTCAACTATGGCTTTAATTACTTGATTGCCTATTGGTTTTTATTCTTTGTCTTCACTACCTGAGAGCTGAGCTTTGCCTGAGCACTGGAGACGTGCAGTAGGGAGTACCTCACAGGCAGTTGGAAAAGGGGTTAGGAGCAACAAACAAGAAAATCCTTCCTGCTCACCAATGAAAATCCTGGGCTGAAGCATGGACAGCACAGCCAGAGATTGTAGCTGCTAAATTCTAGTAAGTCTATTATAAAAACACAGTCTGAGGTTTTCTGTGGTGCTTTTACAAACGTCTGCTCTACTTCACGGATGCACTAGATCTTTTCAGAGAAATGACTGAGAGTTTTTTTAAATATGGGCAAGACGTTTCCAGACAGCTCAAGCTGACACTAATAAGTCTCAGGAGGACTTATTAGCTCAGGTATGATTAGAAATCAAGCTGTCTGTGTGTAGTTGTGCTGCACAGTGGCCAAGTGAATAATGTTTGCTATTACGTGGTGTACTGAAGAGTGCAATACATAAACATCCAAGTAGCTCCAACCAAAGCTGTCTAGACCCATCTGAAACTGGTGCTCATCTGGAGCTAAAAAGTCCCTGATAAATGCAAAATGATGCCAAGTACTTCATGGCATCTTTTTACTGGTGTGAGCGCAACTGGGGGGAGGACATGTCCCCTCTGCATGCAGAAAGTAGTTAATGTAAGTGACAGTTTCTTACCATGAGTTCAGTGTCCAAACCCCTTTCAAGGGTTGAGGGCTGCCACCTAGTTAACTACAGAGGCACTGAGGACTTTGTCAAGAGAAATGGTTGCAGCTGCTGTTTGAATTTACAGCTACTGTTTGTAAACTGACAAAAGTATGCAGGATTCATAGTTCCTTTGTTCCCAGATTTTCTTTATTTTTCTATTGTTTCCTGTTTTATCACTTGTAAGTCGACATGACCAGGCACTGACAAGTGTTTCCTTTGGGGAAAAACTTTATGCTCTATTTTTATGAACTGAAGAATAAAGTTTCATCACAAAGATAATGAACTATGGCGACCACGTTATTTAAAGCTGTAAGAGGATAATAAAAAATAAAAGGTGGTGTTTCACCACAGAATTGGATGGATCTTATTTGTCACAGTGTGAATTGCTTGTTTGGGTTTTCTATCCTCAGATAGGATGTCTTTATGGAAGGCTTATTTTTGTCATTGAATCATAGAATTGTAGAATATGCTGAGTTTGAAGAGACCCATCAGGATCATCAAGTCCGACTCCTGGCCCTGCATAGAACAGCCCCAGTAATCACATGGTGTGCCTGTGAGCACTGTCCATATGCTTCTTGAACAGGCTGGGTGTCATGACCACTTCCCTGGGAAGCCTGTTCCAGTGCTCAACCACCCTCTGGGTAAAGAACCTTTTCCTGATATCTAACCTAGAGCTCCTCTGAGTCAGCTTGCTGCCATTTCCTTGAGTCCTTTCACTGGTCATGAGAGTGAACGGATTGGCACCTGCCCCTCTGTGCAGGTGTCAAAGACCACAGTGAGGTCTCACCTCAGTCTCCTCTTCTCCAGGCCAAACAAACCAAGAGACCTCAGCCACTCTTCATATGGCTTCCCCTCTAGACCCTTCACCACCCATGTGGTCATCCTTTGGACACTCTAATAGCTTAATGACTAATTGCTTAATGTTTGTCAAATGTACATAAGCACCTCTGTATTGAAGTACTGAAACAAAATCAGTGTAGCCACTGCAACCTTTCCCTTTGTGCACTTTCTGAAATAAAGCCTGGATTTTCCACTGTTGTTCTTTTCAGAAGGTGTTATAAAAACACACCCAGGACATTGTATGGAATTCCTGAAATAAGATTTAAATTTTTTTTAAACTATTGTTTTTAAAAAGTAACTTCAGTGCTCAGATATTCACACTAAGCAAAATACAGCATTAAAAATTCTGCCTGAAATATTGTAAAAAAAATTAACCAATTTGATACAGCTTTTTTCATAGTAGTATTTGACAGTCTACATAATGCATGTTTATGGAAGAAAGGGAAAGGATAGCTTTTAGGTTTAGCTCATACACATAGATGTGCATACTTTGTTTTGTGTTGATTGCCTATTGGTTTTTATTCTTTGTCTTCACTGCCTGAGCACTAAGCTTTGCCTGAGCACTGGAGCTGTGCAGTAGGGACATGTGCTGGAGAGTCTACTTATTAAGCCATGGGTGCCAGGAAGGCATTGAGGAAGGTGGAGTGAATGTGAGATGAAGGTAGGTGGTTGTGTCTTGATGGAAGTTTCTGACTGTTGTGAGGGATCAGTGACTGGGAAGATGGCTCAAGAGGGTTTACTCATGCCTGACTAGGAAGAAATCTCTGAGGTGGGTTTGAGCTGGGGGTAAGTTGGAAGGGTATTGTCATGTGTAGTAGCTTGGCAAGTAAAGATGCAGACTGGGTCCTTCCTCTTGAGATGAAAGTGTTTGTTCTTCCTTACTTTGACTTCACTGGGGAAATGGAATGGGTTGGGTGGTCCCACATGACCGCTGGGTGCAAGGGACCAAGCTGTGAGCTGAGACTGCTGTATGAAATGGATGTTTGGCAGCCTTGGCCACAGCCTGAAATACAACATTTGTCATTCAGGCCTTCACAGGTAAAGGCGAAACAGCAGCACCTCAGATCCAAATTCTTCTTCAGGGTCAGAAAGGTGACCCCCAACTCTCTTACCTCAATCTTCCTGCAATGTCCTGATTTCCAGTTGCAGAAAGTATAACCCAGTCAGCCTGGCAAACATGAAAATCTTATCCAAGTTCACTACAGGTCTTACACTGTAGCCTGGATCACAATTACTTTTTTGGCCTTCTGACACCAGCTGTGTAGGTGAGCCAGAGCAGGTCTCCCATCTGTGCCTAGATCTGTAACATCCTGGCTCCTTTCCTATATGGTGATCTCAATACTTTGAACTCAGGCTAAGGGCATGTAGGGGTTATAAAAAAATGCCCCTGAGGTTGACTTCCATAAGCTTTGATTAACCAGTTTGGAGCCTTCTCTTCTAGATATTTTCTGGGGAAGTAGGTGGAAGGGAAGTGTTCTCTGGCTTCTTAAATAAAGATGAAGCTGGCAAATTCCTTTTTCACTCCTATTACTGTTTTTCTCTTTTTGCTCATAACTCCCAAGCAATATGAAATAAAATGTTACAGTTTCAAAGGAAAATTGGATTATACTCACTTGGAGGGAGGGAAGGAAGAAGAAAACAGGCTTTATATTTTGACAGAATTCAATCCAGACTTTAAAAAAAAATAAAATGAATAATTTTGCAATATTTTGTAAGACTGTGTTTTCTAAAGACACAGCTAATCAGATATGCATGCAAATTTAACATGGGTTGCCAGCTCTCATGAATTTTTTTTCTTTTTTTTGCTACAATTATGCGGCGTAAAAATTGGCCTCTTGTGAGAACTTGCTGACAGCTCAGCAGTTCTGCTTCAGTGCTGGCTGCAGAGAGTGGGATGGCTGCCAGTGCAGGAGAGTGGAAGATGGCTTTGGACTGGTATGAAGAATGCTTCCAGCTGAGGCAGGTGTTGCACAGCCTACACCACTTTCTGCTGTCCCAGGAGTGCCTGTGGGGCAAACAAAGAAGCCTGCTGTACCTCCTCATCCACCCTTTCCCTTTACATAGGGTGAAGTGGGAGAAAGAGAAGCAAAGGAGAACATGTAGCAGATGACCAGAATCTCTGTATTTCTCTGTTTTGCTCCCCATGTGCATGTAATCAGATCCCAGAGGGGAAAAGATGAGCTGTGGAAAGGGGTAAGAACATTTTGGAAATAATATCCATGGGGTAAGAGAGCTGGTCATCTTGTCTTTGAGTTGGGTACACTGTGTGGAGGAAAAGGAAGGCAGAATATTTTAAAGAGATGGGAAGCTGGGCAAAAGCAGTGCCCAGTGATAGAGTTCATGTCTATCATGGCCTTGGGGGGCAACAGGCAGTAGAACATGCAGGAAGGAGGCAGTGGAAGTTCCCCTGCCTTTTCACAGAAGCAGAAATATGGAGAGCTCTATGGAAGGCTTTCCTCAAACCCTTCAAACCAAAAAAGAGATGACTTTTCCAACAAATGGGTACAGCCAAGATAAGAGTACACTATTCAATGTTGTGACTGATTTTGCTTTTGTAGGTTATAATCTTGTGAGGTTGGCAATGCTATGTGTGCATATATATGTATACCCCCCAAAATAATTCGAGAAAATTTGCAAATTGAAAGAAAATGGGAGGCAATAAAGCATTTTAGAATTTTTATCCATTTCTATGATATTTAAGTGCTGAAGAGGTAGCTATACCTTTATTAATTTGATCCTTTATTTATTTGGATTTTTGAGAAAATACCTAACTACCCATTCTGGATGTTAGTCTCTTGATATTAACAGTCCTATAGACAAGTTTATTGCATTTAGAAGACAGATATGCTCTAGTTAATTTTTCTGTTATATTCTGTTACATATATATATTTCAAGGCAAGGGCAAATCTTAGTTAGCCAGTATTATTACCTTTATTAAGTTCTGATGAATGGCTATGCAAGCCAGCATAGTCCGTACAGAGATTTGGCCAATACAGGTGATTTGGTTTGTGCCAAATGGTGTCTGGAAGACAGACCTTCATGACCTCACTTGTCTCATTATAGGGTCCCACCAGGTTCAGTGGTCATATTGGAAAATTTAAACCATGGTAGACAGCCAGCAGAATCAGCTGAAATGAAGAAAACTTGTCATTTTTAGCAGTCTGCAAATATGTGGGAGTGAGAGCTAGATGGTAAACAACTCGGAGTAATGCTAGACTGACTTCTTTGCTGCTGTGCACCAGCATGATACCTCCTGCATTTGCACAAAGCACAAATACCAAATCTGATCTGTCTGCTAATTGCACTCCCGTTTTGCATGGTTGTGAATGGTGTGAGCTATGGGATGAGGGCTGGTGACTGAAACAGTGTATGTTCTGAGATGGGCCACAAGGCCCCAAGGCAGACTGACTTCATTGCCTTGTGGTATTAAATCTTCAACCTGACACTGTTCCTCTAAGCCTGTGGGGTGGAGGCTAGATGTGTAGTACAGCATCTGTAGCACCATGTTCTTGTGTCAGACTCAGAGCCCACATTATGCCCAACCTGGAGCTGTTATGCCTCCTGAGTCTCTACCTAGTAGGGAACATCCCATTATGTCAGCTTTTTGGGTGTTGCAGAGGAGCGTTGTCATGTTGCAACTGAAGTGGTGAGATTAGTTGCTCGAGTTATGATTCCTAAAGCGTGAATGTTTTGAAGTGCTAATTTTAACTTAAAGACCAAAGATTTGTAGACTATTTCTAACATAAAGACCTGATTGTCTGTACTAGGAAACTAAAGACGGTTACAGTCAAAGGATGTTATAAATACAGTGCGCCTATTCTAACTGCTCACTTTCTATTTTGATAACGTAGTGAGTATTCAACCTGAGTGATTTGTATTGTAAGGGAATGTTGACTTTTTTGCAGGTTATAATTGAAATTAAAAAGAGAGAGATGTAAAACCTCAACTTTGTAGTAGGTATCTTGTTATATTATGGCTTGAAAAAAGAAATGGTCCAGAAAATCTGGTACTGCAGCCTTTGTACATATTTTAAGAGGGTCTTTGAGGGCAGACAGCATATCAAAGCTAATGAATACAAAATGGATCACTTATCATAGAATAGAAGGGAAGGGATCTCTGAGATCATCAAGTCCAACCCTTGATCCACTACCACCATGGTTACTAGACCATGGCACTAAGTGCCACATCCAGTCTTATCTTAAAAACCTCCAGGGACAGAGAATCCACCACTTCCCTGGGCAGCCCATTCCAATGCCTGATTACCCTTTCTGTAAAGAATTTCTTCCTAATATCTAACCTAAACCTCCCCTGGGAGAGCTTAAGACCATGTCCTCTTGTCTTACTGATAGTTGCCTGGGAGAAGAGACCAAGCCCCACCTGGCTACAGCCTCCTTTCAGGGAGTTGTAGAGAGTGATGAGGTCTCCCCTGAGCCTCTTCTTCGTCAGCCTGAACAACCCCAGCTCCCTCAGCCTCTCCTCACAGGACTTGTGCTCAAGTCCTTTCACCAGACTTCTTGCTCTTCTCTGGACCTGCTCCAGCACCTCAATATCCTTCCTGAACTGAGGGGACCAGAACTGGACACAGTACTCGAGGTGTGGCCTCACCCGTGCTGAGTACAGGGGAAGAATCACTTCCCTGGTCCTGTTGGCCACACTGTTCCTGATCCAGGCCAGGATGCCATTGGCCTTCTTGGCCACCCGGGCACACTGCTGGCTCATGTTCAGCTTTCTGTCAACCCAAACTCCCAGGTCCATTTCTGCCTGGCTGCTCTCCAGCCACCCTGTCCCCAGCCTGTAGCGCTGTGGGGTGTTGTTGTGGTCAAAGTACAGGACCTGGCATTTGGCCTTGTTGAACCTCATCCCATTGGAATCAGCCCAACTCTCCAGCCTGTCCTGGTCCCTCTGCAGAGCCCTCCTGCCTTCCAGCTGATCGACACTCCCCCCCAACTTAGTGTCATCTGCAAATTTGCTAATGGTGGACTCAATCCCCTCATCTAAATCGTCAATAAAGATATTAAATAGAACTGGGCCCAACACTGATCCCTGGAGGACACCACTAGTGACCGGCTGCCAACTGGATGCAGCACCATTCACCACCACTCTCTGGGCCTGGCCCTCCAGCCAGTACCTAACCCAGCAGAGAGTGCCCCTGTCCAAGCCATGGGGTGCCAGCTTTTCCAAGAGTGTGCTGTGGGAGACAGTGTCAAAGGCTTTGCTGAAGTCCAGGTAGACCACATCCACAGCCTTCCCCTCATCCACCAGGTGGGTCACCTGATCATCATAAAAGAAGATCAGCTTGGTCAGACAGGACCTGCCCTTCCTAAACCCGTGCTGGCTGAGTCTGATCCCTTGTCCATCCTGTAGGTGCTGTGTGATTGCACTTAGGATGATCTGCTCTATAACCTTGCCAGGCACTGAGGTCAGGTTGACAGGCCTGTAGTTTCCTGGGTCCTCCTTCCGGCCCTTTTTATGGATGTGCGTGACATTTGCCAACTTCCAATCATCTGGGACCTCCCCAGTGAACCAGGACTGTTGGTAGAGGATTGGAGAGGGGCTTGGCGAGCTCTTCGGCCAGCTCCCTCATCACCCTTGGGTGGATCCCATCTGTTGAAAACTGAGGTAAAGAAGGCGTTAAATACCTCAGCCTTTTCCTCATCTTATATATTTGCTATCAAATTATTAACGCTAAGTGTGTATCCTGGCAAGACAGTAGCTCACATTTTCACTTACACAAACAGAAGAGAAGCAGAATTATCTTAATTTCATGTCAAACACACTGTATTTTTCTTCTTTAGAACTTTGTAGTCAGATTTCAAGTACATATGGCTACTTGAGTTTGTGCTCAAAGACAGAACAGAGCTCAGAAGCTGTTTCACTTGTATTTCCTGCTGTAGGTAACTTGAATCTGTTTAGGAGAACATAGGTTACTTATAGAAGTAGTTAGAAAAACATTTTTTTAATAATTCCTTGAGAATATTAATGGAAAGTAAATGTGGAATTCAGACTCAGGAATAGACATATTGCAGATCAGAGGAGCTATGCTTGTGTAATCAGCAAAAGACACATTCAGCTGAAGATCGGCCAAATTAACTTTAATTTTGAATTGTGAGTATCCAACTTCTGATACATTCTTTTGCAATGAGCAGGTTATTAAGTATCTGAAGGAGAGGACACAGATGCATAAAACGTGCTCCACGCTCAAAAGAATTTTGAACAATGAATGCATTTATGGAAAACATGTTCTGTTCCTAGGCAATTCTTGTTGAGTAATAAGTGCTAAATTTGACTTAATTGCTGGCTATTATTATTCCTTACTGTTTCATGTGGTAATACCATTGAAAATGACCCAATTTTGTGAATTGACTATTAAATGAAAAGAAAGTGAAATAGCAAGGATCATTTATTTAATTTTGTACCGAGAAAAGCTTTCTAATCCACTGTATAAAAATGAGTTCAAAATATCTTGGTAAACCTTCTCTGAAAAACAGAGAGACTTAATATATTATAATGGCATAAGATCAAATGGAGCATTGCGGTCAGTATGTGCAACCAGCAGTGAGAGTGTAATTCTTGCTCTGAGTTTGTATCCAAGATGCCTCATTTGATCCAGTTCTAGCTGGGTAGGGGATTATTAGGTCTTAGGAAACAAGGGGAGTCAGGTGCTATAGGAGCTCTCTCGGCCAGAGAAACCAGTGTCTTAACTAAGATTAGTTGGCTTAGACTGGCATTAGAAAAATTAGTCAGTATTTAGATAGTGAATACATCCCTAAATACTTTACTAGTTCTTTTGTCTGTGGACATGGGCACACATGGATGGGCATGTACAAGATACAGAAGAGCTGTAGTTGCATACAAGACCTATAGCTAATTTACTATGTTCTTCCCACAGGAAAATAATATTTATCAGTTATTGTACCTGAGCAAAGGAAAGCGTTCGTGGAGTAAGGAAGGGTGACTGACCACAACCTTGTCTTGTGTTGACACTTATTTTGTACAGAAATAGTTGCCTCTTTAATTTTTACTCTTTTCAGAAAAAAAATTAAATAATATTAATGCTTACTATGGTAATAAATAAATATATTACTAATATAATTAATACAATATAATAATATATAATAGACATTATAATAGTAGCCGTTTAATCTTTTTTCTAAGATAAGAATTTTATGGTGTCAAACTAACTGTTCTGACTTCTCAGAAAGAGAAGATTCAAAGAAATGCTTTTGATTCAAATGCATTTGAAGTGGAAGGTGAGCTTCATCTCTGATGTTAATGTAACTTACTGAGAAAAACTTTACTGTAGAAAGTTCCATTCTTCCAGAAGGGTGAAATTTTATTTGCCACATCCTCACTGCTTTTGAACTACTAGATATCTTGATGTTCAGCCATTGAGATCTTTAAAAATAGGTATTAGAGCCTTGAACCTGATATTGCATGGACAATGCACGTAGTTTAAAACCAAATCTAATAATTGAAATGGATATGAAGATAAGCTCTGTTAAGATGTGTCACTTGGTATTCACTCTTCTGTGTAGATTAAGTTGCTGACCTGCAGCTGAGTGGTGATGAAAGTGCAAATATCCTAGGGAAGTGCAGGACTCACCAACTAAGAAATAAATGAAACACAGTTTCAGTTTAGTAAGGAAAATCAAGTAAACTCTATTGTCATAATTTCTCTAGACAAACCAATATCCACCAGTCTTTTGTGTTGCTGGTCTCTCTGTATGTATATGCATACACACACATGTATGTATACCCATCATCTTTTCAAATCCAGTCTGGAAGGCAATGCAAATAATTTAATGTGATTATATGTGCCATCGGCCATGTGTATATAGAGCTATATGGCAGAAGGTAGTCTTTATGGCTTTATATAGCTTGATTATGCACTGCTGCCTTTGAACACAATACCTGTACACGCTTTGACATGTCAAGAGTGCAATTAAAAGGTGAGTTTTCAGATAAGATATTCACATCTGGTAAGAATTGAAAAAGGAGGATGAGCCTTATTGAATTTACATTTATAAGTGTGTACAACTGCAGATTTGATAGAAATGAGTGTAGTTATAATTTAAAAAGTCTTCCTATAACATTTTCTGTTCATGCAATTAAAGGAAGAAGGGTAACCTTTGTGCGAGTCCCTCTTCAAGAATAGCCTCCTTAGGGAGAAACTGAAATCTCTATTTTAATTCCCAGGCTTAATTACTTTTGCATGTAGCCTACATGGCAAACCTCTTCTTTTTGTCTGCCTTTGCTTTTGCATTTGCATTAATTGTTGGGAAAGATATCTTCTTTATATAGCTAGGTGAAAAGTCATAGAACAGAGCAGCCTTCATCCACAGCTGAGACAATACTGGAAAACAAATGAATAGGATTACAATAAGTAGTCATCAAAAAGGTTGAAGCTCTAATTTTGAGCTTCAAAAGCCTGCATTTTTCTTAAGTGCAGGGATCTTGTTGGGCAGTGTGCCAAGACTTTGATTTAATATATTCTGGAATAACTAGTCTTAAACAGAGGGAAGTCATGACCGTTATAGTAAAGTGCAGCTGACATAAGCAAAGAGACCTTTCAGACTGCATGTTGGAGCCCTTAGCCACAGACAAAATAATTTCTTTGTTAATGCCTTAACATCATGTCTCTTATAAACTGGTAACATACTAATATTTTAGTTGTGTTATGAAAATTCTATTGTATATTTCTTTTGCTTTATTCATTAGAGAACATTGTTATGTAGACAAGTTCACAACAAGTCTTGTTTTCTTTTATATTAAATAAAACTTTTATAGATTATTTGGTAAATAAGGACCTGATTCTCTTTGTCATTGTCTCTTGCTGAATTAATTCTCTTAGAGACAGTGAAAATAATCAGTTCCTGAGAGTGATATCAAAAGAGTCACATCTGAGCACATGAAATCATCCATGGAAGCTGCTTTAAAAATTGCTTACTAGAGGACAACCTCCAAAGACATGATTAATATTGATTTTTATTTATTTTTTTTTAGTATATGAACATGTAACTCAGGTGAGTTCAAGATTTCCCTTTCTCCCAAAGTTACAGTTAATAAGGTACTACTGTCAGAAGGCAGTTCTGGTGCTGCAGCAGAGCTGCATTTACTATATCTGATGGGTAAGTGGGATTCATACACTGCGA
This sequence comes from Neopelma chrysocephalum, assembly GCF_003984885.1. Taxonomy (NCBI): domain Eukaryota; kingdom Metazoa; phylum Chordata; class Aves; order Passeriformes; family Pipridae; genus Neopelma; species Neopelma chrysocephalum. The sequence continues at coordinate 27,987,826 of NW_020897694.1, read as the reverse complement.
TTCATCCAGCACTCAGTTTGTGCATCTCCACTGCTGAACTGGTGCAGCACAGAGGGGGAAAGACAAGGCCAACCCTCTTTTTTTTTGAGGGCTTAAAGTGCATGTGATGTGTGTATGGGCAATGAAGTTCAGGCCATTTACTAGCTGTAAGCACCCACTTTGTGCCTAAACTCAAAGGCAGGAGGTTATGCAGCCTCCCTGCTTAGAAGTATCCTAGAGATAATTACCCTGGTATGACCTTGGAGCTGACCCTGCTGTGCGTGGGAGGTTGGACTAGAAACGTTATGAAGTCCTTTCCAGTCCAGATTACACTATGATCCTAATCAATGATCAGCACTGATTGCTGTTCTCGTGTTCCTGCAGGCAGTAGCACAATCTCCTACGTGTGGGCAGCACCAGATGCTGGAGGACCCTTTGTCCTCACAACAGGAGGTGTTCTCCAGCAGTACCTGGCACACAGCTTTGGCCATGGGACTTCTGGAAGTGTGGAGCACATCAGCAGTGCTGTGAATTTCAACTTCAATACAGCCTCTTCTTTATAGTAAATGGTTTGTGTTGGCACTGTGCAGCTGAGGGATGAACTGGATCTTAGCATGACTTGGAAAAATCTCAGGGTTTTTCAGAGTGCTGTCAGACTGTCATAGATCTGACAGGATGTTTTTGCCAACAGACAGTGCTGGATTATTATTTCCTACTTTTTCTTATCCCATTCTTAGTAATTGGAAGCAGTAGGACACAATTTGTTCTATATTTCAGTTAGAAAGCTCTCACACATTGGCAGTCACTGCATTTGGTTGCACTTACTTTTTTTTTTTTTTAGTTATCAGGCACAGATATTATTCCCCATTGAACTCATTTAAATTGTATTTTGTTTGAAATAAGTAAGTAAGAGTGGTTTTTCCACTTGGCTTTCAGATGAATATAAATATGGTTCTGTTGCAAAGGGTTCTTTGCTTTAGGCCCTGTTTTTATAATATTATACTTACAATATAAATAATTCAATAAGTAGACATATCAATAGATGCTGACAGCTTTGGCCATCAGGCACAAAGAAAATAAAATCAATTCTTTATTTAAATAAGGCACTTATAAACCTGGGATTTTTTTCTTTAGGTTTATATGTCAGGTGGCATTCAGGTGTTAGGATTTTATTCCTTTTATACATTCCAGTGAAATTTCCCTTTTTCACTTTACATAGAGTTCCTAAGTTCAGTTAAATTCTGCTAGAAGTATTTTGCCTTGCTTAAAGACGCATTTATATATCAGAGTCCATGAAATGGCTACATCTCCATTATAGCTGATTTATATATTTTTCTGAATAGCATGTGATGATGTGATTGATTGAAAGCATTACTCACATGTACTTGAATGCCAAAAATTTTGTATAGAAGTCTTTCTTTTTTATCACACAATTGTATTCTTCTGTGTTCAAATTTTTATAAATACTGTTTTTCTTTTTATTTCTCAGCACAGTTGTTTATCTTGAATAAGTGAGATATCCAGCCTTATATAGACTTGGTTCAATACATAGCAGTAAGCAGAAATCTTTTAGGCTAGTATTAAGGTAATAGTGATGCAGTTAACAACAGTTTAAGTGACTCTGTGTACTGATGGTGTGCTTGCTGGAAAATCAGAAATATTTGAAAATACTACATTAAATTGTTTAAAGTATTGGGAAGTATAGATAAAAGTACATTTGCATCTATGTCCATTTCAGTATAGCTTAAGTATAAGGGCAGAGATCATAAAGGATAAAGGCTATCGCAAACTTGCTGGTGTCTTCACATCAAAAAAGGGTGATCTGAAGAAGGCTGATTCTGTGCAGCACCTCATGCAAAGTCTGGCAAAGTTCATAACAGGTCCTTAAAATTTCTATGGGTTTTGCTTCAAGCTTGTGAACCATAAGAAAGATAGGAGATTTGCCTGCTGAATTGCAGATCTGTAATAGCTTTCACTTTATGGTTGGCAGAAATATTTACAGAAATTGCCAATGTCTGATAGAAGACTTTGATACTTTGCCATGGAAATGTACTTAATTCAGCATGTTAGATTTTTTGTTTGTTTTCATGGATTATTTGTTCACAGAAGACAGGGAATATCATCCCAGTTTTGTAAGAAACTGCACTCTTATTGACATTCATAGGAGTAAAAGTCACAGTACTTTATAACACTCAGTATCTTGCAATTTCACAGTCTATGTTGTTGGAATAAAATATGACAGGAAAAATTGAAGGGGATTTAAACACTGTGCACCATTACCAGTTCTTGTGTTGGAAAGAGGAGTGTTGAACAAAGCTCAATGCAATAAAGCCAAAGCTTAGTTTCAAGTACAGTTGTTTGTAGTTCTGATTATAAAGCTGATGATAAAGGCAATTCTCACTAGCAAATACTTGCCAGCTTAACAGAGACTTACTCTCAACTGAGCAAGTTATCTAGAAATTTCATGACCAGGCTGAAAAATTTTAGACTCTTGATTTCAGGATCGTTGCTGCATATGAATCAAGTTTGTTTCCAGATTCAAGGATGGGAATTTAAAGTACTAGTTTGATGTTGTCATAGTAGTTAATCAAGAAGAGAAAGTCAGGATTGGGAATACAGTATGCAGGAGAAGTCTATAGTTTTGATTATGTATAATTGCAATGTGATGTACGGTGTACTACAACTGGTATATTACTTACTCTATATGTAGCCAATATTTACAGTATCCTTTTGGGATGCTTATTTACTGTCTCCTTGAAGCTTGTGGGTATTTCTCAGTGTAAGTATTCTGTAATGTTATAAGAGCAGAATACTTATTTAACATGTCAACTAATAGAATTTACATTTTATTTTAAAAAGTGGGCCTCTGCCCATGTTATACCATAATTTTGTAAATGCCTTTGTCTCCCACAATTCAGATAGATAATGTACCTTTCTCCCAAGTCAAACACTAGAATACGTCAAATTGCAGAGTGGATTATTTTGGTGTTTGGAATTTGCGAAGTTTTGTTATCATGTTGGATTATATGTTTGAATCACAACAACATAAAAATAAATTCAAACAACAACCTGCTCCTAACAAACTACTTTCTGATAACTCTAAGACCTAACCTGCATGTTCAGGCAAAAAGAAATTCAGAGATTTGTGAAACATAATGTGTTCTGTGTCTAGAGAGTATAGTAAATGCAGCTGTTCAGAAAATCCTTGCAGAAGAAGCAGGGAAAAAAAGGGTGAATTAATACAGAATCACAGAATATACCGAGTTGGAAGGGACCCACAAGGACCATTGAGTCCAGCCCTTAGCCCTGCACTGGACCTTCCCCAATGGTCCCACCATGTGCCTGAGATGCTTCTTGAACTCTGTCAGGCTTGGTGCTGTGACCACTTCCCTGGGGAGCCTGTTCCAGTGCCCAACCACCTTCTGGGTGAACAATCTCTTTCTAATATCCAACCTAAATCCCCCTGACACAATTTCAGGCCATTCCCTCAATCCTGTCACTGGTCACGACAGAGAAGAGATCAGTGTCTGCCCCTCCTCTTGCCCTCATGAGGAAGCTGAAGACTGCAACTAAGTCTCCCCTCAGTCTCCTCTTCTCCAGGCTGAACAAAGTGCCCTCAACCGCTCCTCATACAGCTTTCCCTCAAGGCCCTTCACCATCTTTGTTGTCCTTCTTTGGATGCTCTCTAATGGCTTAATATCTTTCTTATATTGTGGTGATCAAAACCTCCCCATCTGCATAAATCTTATTCATGCCAGCAGAGCTGATAGTGTCACAATCTCCTTTATGTCTGCAAAAAGAGAATCATGGAACATTTGCAGAAGAGAACTGACCAAAATATTCAGTTTTCTTTGACTCATTTTTCCTATGGCATCTATCCAAACAAAAAAAATGCGGTTACTACTTCCCCAAAGTCTACAGTAAGAAGCCTGTATAAGTGATAATGTTTTATTGCACTTTTTGTTGATACTCTTTAGAAATTGTAGTTAAGGTTGATGACTGTGAGAGGGAGCTCCTTCTTCTCATACTTAAAATTTAATAGACTGTGTGTAGAGTCCTTCAAACCTTTAAATTTCCCAAAACTTTCAGAAAGCACAGAGCCTCCATCATTTATGAGTCTTATGTGAATAGCCAAGAACTTGATACATATTTTAGCTCAGGAGAAATCTATGCTGTCCAAGTCTTGCCTGCTTCATCATGGGAGCTCTTCAGTGTTCAAAAACCAAGACAATAGTCTTGTTTCATTGCCAGTCTATGCTTCATTGCCAGGAGATATCAATACTGACCCTCTTGAGGTCAGAACAATGATAAGAATTTCCCAAGTCCTTAAAAGGCACTCTATTACATATATTCATAGATGCCTAGCAGATTTATGTCTTATTCTTCTTTAAGTCAAGTTCTGAAGGTCTTCTCCTATTAGGTTGAGAAAAGAGGAAAGGCCCCTTGCTTACTTCTTATAACTATTATCCATTATTCATGCACCCCTCTCTCTGTGTGTGCTATGTTACTATTTTTAATGTGGATTGTCATTTTTGTACTGAATTTTCAAATTTAAATGTCAGAAATTATGCTAAATGTAACACAAAAGATGGTAGCTGGCACTGCAGGGGCAAAGTGTGTTCTTCTTATGTCTGCAGATTTCCCAGAGGGTTGGGATAAGCAAATCAACTCTCTTAGAACCCCGACTACAACACAGTGGTATTGAAAGGATAAATATGTACTGGATGATACAAAGCCTTTTGCTTTTGATTTGAGTAGGATAATGAGATTCTAATACAGACAAATGCTAATAATTTATTAAAGTACATGGGGTTGGATAGTTTTGCGAGGACTTCAGCTTCTCACCTTCACACCATAGTGTGCATTTAAAAAAAAAAAATTAAATTTATTTTGTTTTGCTGCATCTGTGAAATAACTTGTGGCTGGGAGCCACATTCATTGCTTGAGAAGGGGGAACAATGCCTCAGGGGGGTCTGTGCATCACTTGTGTGTGTGTTTTGTGAAATCTGTTTCTTGAAATGCTGCTATGCTATATTTCTATGACCAAAGAAAGGTACAAAGAAAGCATGTCAGAAGTCATCACTGCTGTTGGAAAGCCATTGGAGTGTAAAGGATCAGTGCATTGTGTGGATATCCATATACCAATATCATGTTATGAGTTATGGATCTCATTTTGGAGTAAAATGTGCCTGTGTGGGTCATTTAGCAACCTTAATCTCATTTTATAAGAGAGTAATTTATAAATGTCACGATCTCTGAAGAAATGAAATTACTTTGTATACACTTTGTTTATGCAGGGTACACTCACAGCCAAAGCATTGCATATATTGTAATTTATTAATGTTATGTCCATCATTCTCTCTAGTTTAAAGCACATAAGTGAGCATTGCCAACAGTCTTTACAGGGATAGAAGGAAAGTCTGAAAAATGGTACTTATATATATTTTTTTTCCTAATGTCTTATGTATATTTTTTTCCTACTGTCTTCCAGTTGTTTCAGACTCTGTCTGTCTCTGTTTCTTTTCAAAGCTCATGCAATCTTACAATTTATTGAGAGGTAAGCAGCTTTCAGGTGCATTGCAAGTCATTTGCCTGCATTGCCTTAAGGTCATGTAATACTATAAATGTCAGATTTAATTTCATTACATACATACTGCTTATGTTTTAAATATTCATAGCAGTAGTCTCTTTATTATAATGGCAATAACCAAATGCTTATGATGATTCTAAATGTGTAATTCCTCGGTAGCATTTTATGGTATATTCAAAACTTGTGGAGGACATATAATACCCAGTGTTTTATGAAAGTGGCATAATGCTTAATACACTATGCTTTAAAACTTTTTTTCCCAGTTATTTGAAGGCTTCCAACATTAAATGTATTTCCCATTATTGTTGTTTAGCAAACTTATATAGTCAGTAACCAACACTTTGCAATTAGTATGAGGGTTTTTTGTTTGTTATTGACATATATCTTTCTAAACGCTCATTAACTATGAATTCTTAATTTTAGTTCATTTCTGTCAATTACATTGTTAAGATTTGAAATACTGCTAAATACTATAGTCTTGCACAGAGTTAAACAATGTCAAAGCAACTCTTTAAGTTAACAATTCCATGTTGCTGAAGCACTGTCTTACACTGCAGATCACTAAGCAAAACGTGTATTATTCTGCTTAATTTCCTTTCTGGAAAACGATGTATTTCTGATTTTCATTTTTCCTATTGCTGTAGCTGCTGCTGTTCCTTTTTTAATATTACCATTTTTATTGTATTATCTGGTCAAAGTCAGGCTTTGTTGCTAAAAATTTTTTGCACCTGTACACTTAAATAGTATCCCTCAGGCCTTCATTATTTTATTATTCATGAAAAATTGCAACCATTTTTCTTTATCTGCTTGCAAGCTGCTGTGTCTATCATTCATCTCTATTCTTTTGAAAAAGGCTGAAGACTAGATGTGTTTCCATCTTCCCCGGTGATTGGAGAGGAAGACCAAACAAATAGCTGCTGTTGGGTCAATGCTGTTTGCTTCTGAGAAAATGATCAGCAATTAGCCAAGCACACGAGCATTGATTTCGGTGAGGCCAAAAAGATGAAATATAGAGCTGAAGCTCTTCAGAGGACTCAAAGCTAGCATAGCTCAGGCTGTATACACCTCTACCTATGGAAACCTGATTGTAATGCTCCAAAGCATGACAGTAGTGCCAAGGACTGTTTGAAAACATTCAGGCAGCATAATACCCGGTTTATGAGACAGCCTGAAAGTCACCTTCTCTGTTCTCATATAGTTTTCCATGCTCAGGCTTTTTTTTTAATATTTCTCTCAGAGAGGAGGTGAATATATCCACTAAACCAAAAAATGTGCTTATATCCATGTGAGTGTATTAAAATCTTTAATCTGTCATTGGTTTCCAAAGAAGAAAAAAATATTCCATAGAAATCTTGATGATAACAAGACTGAAGACTGATTTCTTCACAGAAAGTTATAGAACTATGGAGGCATAAATCTGTGTTAAAGACTAAAAAGAATATTTTTGAGTCTATAACTGCAATAACGGTGATTTCTTCAGACCAAAAAAATTCTATATTTAAGGGGCTTTTGGGTGGCTTTGAGGAACATTTGCTTTTGTATGTAACAGCTTCATTCCTACAGTTGTAATTTCTGAAAAAAAGAGAGAAAAGTCATAACTGTGTTCCTAATTCAGGGTCTGACAAGAAATATGATGACAGATTTGATTTCTACCTTGCAGAGATGGGAAAAGAGAGACAAAGAAATCATAAAAGTATCTTGAGCTAAATAACTGGCTTTGGCTTGGCTATGCCCATTGGTGAGGATCAATAATGTCAACAGGATTTTTTTGTGTCTTCCCGCTTTCTGCCTATCTCAACATTTATAGCCATCACTTTATGCATTTGCCTCTTCACGTGTAGGTAATCAGATCAAGGAGCATAATTATGCTTTGATCTGTAGAGCTAAAGCTCTCCACAAAGAAAAGCAAAGGTGGACCTTTCTCTTCTTATGGCTTCATTTCTGTATTACTCATGTACTTTGCAAAACGTAAAAAGTGCATGTCAATGACAATTACTCTCTTTTTTCTACTTCCAAAATAATAACAGAGCTCTATTGTTCTTTTGATTTCCTCAGGAACAGTAGCCTGTCTGTGACTGTTAATAATTTGTTTTCTCTTCTAGGAGTTAGTTCTAGCTTTGAGTGTGATGTCAAGAAATAGTTCTAATGCTTTTATGAATTTTGCTGTTGAAAATTGCAACCCTATTGCTGTAGTGGGATATAGGTGTTCTGGAGGATCACCTGAAGTTGATTGCATGACAATCAGCTTTTAAAGAGATCTTGATACTATCGAATGTGACTCATCATTTAACAGGGCAGGCAGGTGGTGATGCACTTAATCACATGCTATTGATTTCTCTGTTCTGACTGAATTAGTTCCTTTAAAGAGTAGAAGTGTCATAAAGAGAGAGGTGGATTGCAAAGGCTACTCAAAGCTACAGCTATGTAAATAATAAGGAAGCTTTACATTTGAGAGCATTAAAGTTCAGTTTTCATTTGACAAGAAGAAGTCCAACCCTCTTTAAACCCAGGAAAGGGGAGAGTGTTTTTATTGCAGTGGCTCCAGTTAGATATTCAGAAACAGCCATAAATTCAGGTGAACGGCCTAGTTACTGAAGGTCCTCGTGGTCTCAGGGCAGACATTCATCATGGGGTGTGCTATTGTGGAAGAATTTGTGTATTTCCATCTGCTTTTCTCCTTGCCAGCATCACTTTAGTCTTCCTAATATTCAGCTCTTCAGGAGACTGGACAAGCAGTGCAAAGTATATTGACCAGGAAACAATTATTGTAGGTTTCTGTGAACCATGCTCTGCTTTATTCATGTGTTCATGTTGGAAACTGAGTGCTTTATACCCTCAAGAAAGCTGGCTGGCTCAGCCTGGCAAATACAAGAGTTTCTGGGAGGAATGGGGACGTTTGAGTCGTGGACAATTCTGCAGTGCAGCATCCTCTTTCTAGGATTTCATGTTGGTGAGCTGAAAGAGAGGAAAATAATACTCCATTAGGAGGCCTATATTTATTGTATTATTCTTGACTGGAGAATGCATTTTGTTTTAGTACGAGAGCTGAAGGGACTTTTGCCTCTCCACTGAGTCACAGCAACATGATGGTTATTTCACAACAACATGGATGCAACATTTTGTAGGCAGCACAGGTGGCATCGCATCTTCTCTTTTGGAATACAAGTTGGCTAAGAATCCATTCCTAACATTTTGCTTATTGTAATCCACTGTTTTACACTGGAATTAAAGCAAAGTGCAACTTAATATGGAAAGTGTCCAAGCAGGCACCATCAACACAGCAGGAGAAAAATCAAGGGCTAAGCTTGGAAAGTAATGGGTTAAGCTTAAGGAGCCTGTCAAAAACATGTGCACATTGCTCATGCTTCAAAATTTGTCCTTGTTCTACACCACAGTTTGCTTTGTAAAATACAGGGGGTTTGTCTTGTGTTTATTTCTTAAAATAAAATAAAAAAAAAGAGGTAGAGATTTGATAGGCCCTGGCTGATTGTGAATCTATTAATACATGTCTCTGCCTCTCAGAGTGCTCAGTTCTGCTTCTCTGCCCCTCTGCTCCCAAAATCTCTGTTGGCAATCATATATTGGAGATGAGAATGGCTTGAAAAAATGTCAGAAACCCTTACTTCTCGGACACATAAAGCTTTGTGGTTTTAGTGTTCTAAGGGCACCCCCAGGCCACGGCTTTGCTCCTCGAAAAAATGCCTGTTATCTACTCATTTGCCCAGGAACTGAACACATGCACACAAAAAAAGCCCTGCTTGCCAAGGCACATCAAGCATTCCTGTAATAGAGGATTTAAATGGCAGTCATAATGGATTTAATGAAATTAACTCTTTTTCTGAGAACAAGTAATCTATTCTAGGATTTTGTCTTGCTATTACTGTTAAGAATGTGTCAGAATTTTCACTGCAGAAACGTCTTGTGTTTTGATGGAAAATAATTTTCATCAGTCTGAAATTTGGTATGTTAGCTCAGCCCTTATTTAGGCATCTAAATAAATGTACTGGTTTTATCAAAGTATTCATCACACTAAATTCAACATACTAGGGCAGTAGAAAGCACTGCAGCAGGACTTGTTGGTGTTCAGTGCTTTTGGAAATATAGCACTTACATTTGATTTAGGAAGCTGACTCTGGACAGCCATATTTTAAAAATTGGTGGTTTAGTGCATAATAATATGTAGTGCAGAGTTTCTGTATCAAGCAGACACCATCTTAAAATAATCTACTCTACCAGCCAACATATCTTTGTCTATGTTTTTTTTTTTTTTTTATCATGATGACCTGGCTTTTTTCTTCTTTTTTTTTATTTTTAATGAAATATTAAAAATTGGTTGTTCCTGTATTTGAAACAGATTTTTTTCTACCTCTTCTAAGTTGTGTCAAATGTTCTACAATACAGCCTCCACTGTCAAAACATCATCAGTGTCTTGACATAGTTTTAAAGTGGGAAGTGTCAGCAGCTGAATGCAGATTGGCAGTGGAAGTAATGCTGTCTGGGGACAAAGCAGTTATATGGAGAGGTTGAGGAATATAGGTAACACATAATTCTGAGTTGAATTAAAGGAAAAAATTAGAAAATTTACCCATTGATTTTCTAGGTGCTGGCTGATACATGCTGGTTGGCTTGGATCTGGGAGTCTTTGAGTTGTTTTCAGCAGATCTCAAGAAGTCTTTTAGGCTAGAGAAATTAGTACAAAGCTGTCCCATGGAAGGAAAGAGCTGACAGTCTTTGCTAACACCTCAGCTGGCTCTAATTTAGCACAACAAAGACTTTAGGCCTTAAACAGTACCTCAGAGCCTCAAACTCTGTCATGCTGCTGGCTGAAATGAAAAAACAGAATAAGATAAAGAGGTAAGAAAGAGAGTAAGATTCTAGTATGCTAATGAGGGTGTAGCAGTGAATTTTGGAGACCTTAATAGCATGCTTTGACAGTCACTGCCTTAGAACAGAACAAAAAGAGATACTAAGGGAAGAAAAATCAAATGAAATAGTCACAGGTAAGAAATATAGAATAACTTTTCACCTGCCCAAATCTCATGGACTACCAAACAAGATCATTGTTTAGGGAATCACAGGCTATGAAAATCAGGTTTAAGCTTAGACTGAATCTCCTGGAAACCAGGTGATATCCTAATTCAACAACTTATCATACTTATATTAAAACAGCTTCATTTTAGTGATTAGGTAATAAAAGATGGGCTTTGCCCTGGAGCAGTGTTCTTCTGGCAATGACTCATATTCATCCTCAGTTCCCACTTGCAGGCAAAAAGGGACACCCTCTTCATCCCGAAGTGGCACCTTTAGAGAAGCTAAGGGAAGATTCAGAACAAAAGGGCTGCTAAAGTTTAGTGCCATGTTTCAACTTGCATAAATCTTATCTTTTTGCTATGTTAATAAATTTAAATGTCTCATGCCTTTTTTTCGTGCAGTGCTTATGTTCCATGACTGGTTTATTTACTCTGTTCTGCAATTAATATTTTATGTAATGGCCTTCTAAAATAAGTCCCATGGATTATTTCATTTCATTACAGAACTCATTTGGTGAATACTTTCCTTTTCATTTGGGTGTCATCACTTCTCTTCTGCCTATAACTCAGTATATCCCTTGTCTGGGGGTAGGCACACTGTTTAGTGGCACAGTACTTAGTGGTTCAAGATTTGACAGCAATCTTTTGGTCCAGACTGGTTAGGAACCATTAGTTAGACTTAAAAAAAATGTTTTTTTTCATAGCCTTCTTAAGCTCCTTCTCACCAAGTGCTAGTTACGTAGGTTTCTAGCGCTGAAGCAGGTCAAAGGGCTGTATCAAGTATATGTAGGAAGGTGTGGGAACATTGCTTTAGAAATATTGAGTCAGACCGAGTAGTGAAAGCTGACAGCGTGTGCCAGAAGTAAAGGCAAGGTAACCCAACACAAACAGTATGTTTGCTTAACATGATTGCAGACTGTTGGCCTTGGTTTGCTGTTGTTGAGGAAATTAACAAACACATCAGTGGTTATATCAATGTGCTTAAGAGAAGGACAAAATACGATTAATTTCTGTCAGAAATAGTCTGTAGCTTCAAAGTCTTTGGTTGTTTCTACTTCAACAAAGTAAAAATAAGAAAGTCATTCAGTACAATCATCTTGAAGAAGCAAAGGAAACAAGAGGGGTGTGCTGTTGTAGTATTTCTTTTGCATAGGTTTTTTCAAATTTAAAAAAGGGATACTGGCCCATATGTAAGGAGTTTTATGTATAAGGGCTTGTCCTGCCATGTAAGATGCCGTGGAGAGTGCTCTTTAATGGCTGCCAGCTTATCAGTCCTTCTGTGAAAAAGTTGTCTCGTTAACCATCAAGACCTCTACATCGGTCATGAAGTAGGGGGCAAAACGTGTATGTGTAACAACTACTACCTGTTCTCCTCTTTGGGCTATGGTGCAGCATGGAATGAAATCATGGAGATCAGTGCTTTTCTGAAGAGAAATTCTGCTCCTCCTTGAAGTGGTTCCTAGCATTTTGCTGCCCCATGAACAGCCATAACTGTATTACTTGTGCTGTGCTGGAGCTGGTAGTAAAGGCTCTGGCAACCACAGTGTGGGAACTCCTGAAAGTACTGCAAATGACACTACGTTCACCATGTGCTTCCCACTGGAGAAATAAAGAAAAGACTGAAAGAGTAGAAACCTGCTGGAGAAAGATGTACCATTGCTCTTGAACCAGATGCCTGGAAAGAGAGGGAACTCCAGGGCTCAAGGCAGTCAGTTCCTGGAGAAAAAAGCTACTTGCTGTAGTTGCTATTAATGTAGCCTTTTGTTTTTCATATAAGTGATCAAAATGAAGTCAGTAAAACGGAACAATTATGTCAAATTATGTTGGTTTTCCTACCCTTTTCATGAGGAAAAAAAGATAAATCCTTGGATGTTTTCCTTGTTTTATCATTTTAGCAGCTGGGATTGCTTGATCACACAGCCATACTTTACCAAGTCTCCATATGGCATATGAATGTAGGAAAAGCAATGTATTCATCACATGCTTTCTCCTCTTTAATTATAGAACAGAATATAATAGATAGGGTCAGAAGGATACAACAGAATAAACTATTTCAGTTGGAAGGGACCTGCAACCATCATGTAGTCCTACTGCCTGACCAATTCAGGGCTGATCAAGAGCTAAAGCGTGTTGTCAAGTGCATTGTCCAAATGTCTCTTAAACACTGACAGCCTTGGGTCATCAACTGCCTCTCTAGGAAACCTGTTCTGGTCTTTGAGCATCCTCTCAGTAAAGAAATGCCTCCTACTGTCCAGTCTAAACTCCCCCATACACAATTCTGAACCATTCCCACACATCCTGTCACTGGGTACTGGGGGAAGAAATCAGCACCTCCCTCTCCACTTCCCCTCCCCTCAGGAAGTTGGAAACCGTACAGAGCAACAAAGTTGCCTCGCAGTCTCCTTTTCACCAAAATAGACCAGTCTATGAGGGCCTTAGCTGCTCCTCATAGGACATGCTTTCTAGTCCTGTGATCAGCTTTGTTGCCCTCCTCTGGAACCACTCAATGGCCTTCATATCTTTCTTAAACTGGGGGGCCCAGAACTGCAGCCTAGGTGAGGCCACCCCAATGCTGAATACAGAAGGATAATGACCTCTTTTCACAGAATTACAGAATATGCTGTGTTGGAAGGGACATACAAGAATCATCAAGTTGAACTCCCAGCCCTGCACAGGACCATCCCCAAGAATCACACCACATGCCCGAGAGTACTGTCCAAATGCTTCTTGAACTCTGTCAGGCTTGGTGCTGTGACCACTTCCCTGGGAATCCTGTTCCAGTGCCCAAGCACCCTCTGGGTGAAGAACCTTTTGACTGACTGGTGATGTTATGTTTGATGCAACCTAGAATGGAGTTCGTCTTCCTGGCTGCCTGGGTTCCCTGTTGACTCCTGTTGAACTGCTGCTGACTAGCACCTCCAGATTCCTTCTGCAGTACTGCTCTCCAGCCACTCCTTTCTCAGTTTATACCTGTGCCCAGAATTACCCATCCTAGGTGCAGAATCCATAATTTTGACTTGTTTGCATTAATCATAGCCCAATGCTCCATTCTATCTAGATCCCTTCACAAGTCTTCCTGTCCCACAAGAAAGTCAACAACACCTCCCAGTTTGGTATCATCAACAAAGCTGCTAATAGCGCATTCAACTCCTGCATCCAGATCATTGATAAATATACTGAACAGAACTGGTCCTAGAGCTGAGCCCCGAGGAACACTCTTAGTTGCAGATCACCAGCCAGACGTCACCTCCTTCACAATAACACTTTGATCTCTGCCCTTCAGCCAATTCTGAATACGTCTTTTATGATATTGATAAATCGCTGCTTCTCTGTCCTAAGACATATTCTCCTTCACAGCCTTTAAAGCAGAGGGAGACATACGAGTGGAAGCAGGTCTATCTGCAGAGTGTGTAGGAGGGTGGTGCCAGTCCTTTCTAATTGAATGGTTCAGAGGTGTCCATGGTAGGGGGATTTAGTGATCTCTGTGTAAGGCACTGCCTTGCACTCTGCCTCTAACCCCAGAGCAGCCATTGAGTTACAGATCCCCAGAATGACCTGTCCACCGCTGTGATACATATATGAAAGGTAAGAAAAGTCAGACTTGATAATGTTGGGCTTGGTGCATGAGGCAACAAAATAATCAGCTTGATGCATAAGGCCACAGGTACCTGCTACCAGCTAACTACTAAGTGAGTGGAGATAGGGGAAGGGGAAGATCCAGGGCTTCCCAGGTACTCTGCTATATCAGGCAGAGTTGACAAAACCCTGACTTTTGGCACACAGGTGTTTGCCAGGGAATGGTACACTTTGGTTGAAAGAAGAATGACCATCCACAGGGATATATTTTTGTCCTGTGCAACACCCACTGGCTTGCAATGTTGCCTGTCTTCATACAGATTGCATATTAGCTGATGAAAATAAGACTATAGACTTTTCGGGAGTGTTAATGGACATGCTGTTGACCTGAAGAACTCACAGTGACTTTTGGTGATCCCTAGAGCATCCTTCCCCAGAATGAATAAAAATACAGTAGTAAAAATACTCAGTCATAGTTAATTTAGTCTCTTCATGCCATACACCAATGTTTTTCTTAGATATAATTGTGCATATTCTCTTACCAGATCAGCGATGTCTCTGTGTGCAGAGTGCCGGTACTATGCACGTAAACAACTGGGCAGGACAGATGCATTTAAACAAATCATTATGTCTGCTCTATAACCAGTGGTTCTCTAGAGGTGTGGTCTCCATAATGCAGCATAGCTCACTCTGTCACCTCCCAGTCATTCTCTTCTGAACATTGAACAGAATTGTTAGGAAAATCTCTGTGTATGACGTGGAGGAAAGATCAGTCTAATTATTCAAAAAGGCAAAGGGAACAAACATAAGAACTCTACAACTAGGATAGGAAAGGAAGTATTGAAGACAACCATTTTTTATTATAGTAGTATCTCTTATCCTTATTCAAAAATATCTTTGTGGTTGTGCAGAATATATTTATCTTTATTAGGAGGATGCTGATGAGGATGTCCATGATAGCATGCTAAAATGAAGCAGATTTGAAAGAAGACCCTAGGCTTGGCTTTGATTTCTTCTTTTTTTCCAAAGGTTGCATCTTTCAGTTTCTTTCTTTTCATCACCTTCTCTTCACTCTTTTGTTCTCTGCTTGTTCTAACCTTTTTCTTTCATTGTATACACATGACCACACTTATTTTTACACAGTAGCTGTTGATCTAATGGTGTTACTGGAAGGTGAGAAGCTGAAACAATGAGCAATGCGTCACTGGTAGGCTTGACCTCATTTCTTTTTAATTCTTTTCTTACAGTGTGATTAAAAATCACTCAGAAAAGTTTGAAGAGGGCACACCTGTGCACTTGCAGAACCTATTTGCACATGTGAAGGCAGCTGAAGAGATCTCTGGACTTGGTTTCCTTTTTCCCATCTTCTCACCTTCCCATCTCAGGTCTCCAACTTCATGATTGTACTGATATAAGGGGTCTGTGGATCCTTACTGCACACCAAGACTGGGAAATAATCTGGGTTATAGATAATTTTTCAGAAAAGGTGCATAGCTGATGCATCTGAGAAGTGTGGTAGATGCATAGTGACCCAAAGTCAAAAGGAGGAGTCTCTTAAAATGGCTTTGACTCTGAGAACAAGTATTTGTGGAACTATATTCCAACACAGAGAAACACACACACACAAGCACACATAGATATCCCTCACGCAATTGTGCAGGGACAGTTCAGATCCCTACCACCCCTTCTAGTATGCTCCACAAAGCAGGTATTTGGCAGGACCTCCCTTTGGCAGGTAGGACGAGCTCTTCTGGTCTGCATATCTGAACTGGAGTCGACTGAGCAGCGTGGTCTGGCAGCAGAGAATGGCAGCTGGAATGAGGGAATATGATAGGGAACCATCTGTGGGGGCCCAAATACTGTCACCCAGGGCTTGGGATGCCTGTCAGGGGACTATTTGCAGGGGACACTTCTTTTCCCACGCATCCTGCTTTGAGGCTTTGTCTTTTCCACCTTGGAAAACAGTGTTTTTAAGGAGCCTGTGGAGCAATAAGAAGTAGCAGGACTTAATGTGTCTACCAGGGAAAAGAAAAATCTTTGGCAAAATATTCCTGGTATTTTTTTTTTTATAAGACTGTAAAGCATTTGTTTTATAAGGACTATTTTGATCTATGATTATTGTTTTTTTCTATGTGGACTTATGTTTCAGCAGCTATCCTTGAGACCTTTTCATTCATCGTTTCCTTTAAACTAGGACTTTATGTTCTAAAACTACTAATGTCAAAATAGGTCAAAATAATATTTATTATCTTACCAGATACTGTTGCAGTGACATATACACAGTTTTGTAAGAATAGTTCCCTGCATGAAGGAGGTAGAAGAGATGAGATGACCTTTTCTATTTTTGCTGTTTGTTTTTTCCCTGATAATTGTTGAATATTTGTACACTTAGCAGGTTTGTCTGCTTTCTAAAATATTCTTCATGTATGAAATTAAACATTTTTTTTGCCTTTGGTATTTTTTAGAGGAAAATTAATAAAACATCTCACAAATTAAGACCAAATTAAATTATATTTGTGGCAGCATCAATAGTGATAGGAACACAGTATCTGTATTCCACCATAAAAAGAAGAGCTGCAAAGACACTCAGCTTGCAGACAATGTCTTCTGCCATGTATTTTCAGATCAGATAAAGGCTCATAGCAGATTTTTGTGCAGGTTGATGGCAAGAGATCACTAGACAGAAGTAATATATCATCTTCAGATTTTGCTTTGGTAACCTGAAGCATGTGTTGATAGAGGCAATTGTAAAAACATATTCCCCTTTTTGTTTTTTTTTCCTTCCATTTTCTTTTCATCAGCTTCAGTGATAGAAAATCACATCTCATTTGGAATCCTCACAGTTACTTAAAAATCTGCCTTGAAAACCGCACGCTGATTTTGTTAATATAAAAGAAATATCCATCTTAGCTATTGATAAAGTGGATTTTAAAAGTATTTCTTGCTGTGATATATAGATGCTGAACCTTGATTAGGAAAATAACCAAGATTCCTTGGCTTCTGGAAAGTGACAATGATGGTTCTGAATACTGTGAGATAAGATGATTTCATGAGTTTTACAGAAAATCACAAATGTTAGTCACTTAAGAAACAGTTTCGAAAGGAGTTATTTCTGAGCATTTGATATCAAGTTATTCATGTTTATACAAATTTTACTGATTAGTGGGACTTAAATCTCCAACATATGAAATACTGAAAATGTGATATTTTTAGATTATAACAGTGAACAAGGAAGGTATGAGAAAAATGCAAACTGATAGTAGTACTACTTTGAAATTTTAACCATCTGCTTTCTCCACTCTAAACTAAGCCTGTGCAATTAAATATTGGCTGTGGGTTTCAGAACAGCAGGACCTGCCTGGCACTTTAGAGGAGGTCCCTCAGTTACCCTGCAGAAACAGAGACTGAAATTTCCCCCCAAAATGCCATCAATCTGGCCGTATGAGCAGCTTCACAGTTATGAAATGGATGAACTTAATGAATTGTGGTGTCTTAATTTGTTTAATTTTACTGTGTTTTATAACTTCTGCAATTTATGAAATAAAATTCCAAGGTTTTTTCAGTCATATAGTTGTTTTTTTCCTCCTCCCAGGTTTTCTCTTGTCCTGTCAAGGAAACAAAGGTTCATAAGAAAATAAAATTATTTGCCACATTCTTGATGATTTTCCAATGCACTTATCTGAAAATAAAGCGGAGAGAGATTTTAAATTTTTTTTCTAACCAAATATAAGTTATGTGAGAAAATGTTGTTCCCACACAATTACAGAATTACATATAGACATTCCATACCAGAATTTCAGTTCCTTAAAAGATAAAGAAATGAAACAGGACATTAGAGTCTGGCATGGTTATTCCAGGCATTTTCTTAAAGACTGCCTATAATTCTTTCCAGGAACTAACTCCCACATCCCACTTTCAATCCAGGCAGAATGAAAGCATTTCTTTCATTAGGACATAATTGTTGGTTGTCAGCACTATCATTACCTGCAGATACTGAGGACCATTAAAAGCAAACAATGCCAAATCAAGGCTACTACCCCTTGTTAAGCTAATACTGTTTTACCAGGAGTTTCTGTAAGTAATAAAGCACGGAAGTTTTTCTTCAAAACCCAAACATACGATGTATTTATAAATTAGTTTGGAGTTCAGTAGTGGTGCAAGAAAGTCTGTTCTTAATGTTCAAAATTGAAATTAGTTTAAAAATTAATTTCGTGTTAAAAAGAGGTAATTGAATAGATGACTTTTCTAGTGCCCACCTGTGAACAAAAGAAACAGTCAGCAATTGTTCATTTGGCAAAGATATTGGAGGTGTGCTGAAATGAAAATAAGAAAAGGATTTTTTAATGGCATTTTCTAAGTTTTTCTTAGGTGAGAAGAAAAGAGTTGTTAACTGGTGAAGAGCAAAGACCACTGGAGATAGGGCAGGCCATGTGATACAGTAATGTTTGGGAAGTGAGGAGTTTGAGGCATGGATGTGGTTGAGCATGGTACATTTGCAAGCTCAGTTTTTCACCCCCAATCATTTTACCAGCAGCCATCCATTGATTGCCTGGTGATGGCTGATCTCTAGGCCTGTAGAGAGATCCAGAGAAAATCTGCCCTTTCTCTGTCTTGGTTGTACAGAGCTGTGTGAGGCTGGTGCTGGAAAGCAGAATTTGCATAGCCATCTGACCACTGTCTGTCAAAAACTTTACTGGCTCCCAGTAGTCATCTGAAGGGCTATGAATTACTAATGAGGCTTATCCAGACCTTCTGCCCTCTTGGTTTTGCATTGCTTTGGTAGATACATGACAAACATGGAAGAGAGAGAAGGGTTTTCCCTGTAGTAAGGTAGAATTTCCTGGTACAAGATGTAAAACAATAAGTAAACATGGAGAAGGCTGAGCCACCAGCACAGCTCTGCAGATTGGCCTTGTGGTCATTCAGCATGTTCTGCTTTCACTGCAGTTTTTTGTAATCTGTCACCACACTGCAGCTTTCCTTCCATTCTTTTTTTTTATTTAATGGAGACAAGGGTAGGGAAGAATAAGTTGGGCTTTACCTCGTCTGACTTCATGTCTGGTAGTAAAATCATTCTACAGGAAGTCCTAAGAATAATCAGACTAAATGTCTTAGAAGTGTAAATAGAACAGAATAAAATAAAATATTTCAGTTGGAAGGGACTGACAAAGATCTAGTCCAACTATCTGACCAATTTGGAGATGACCAAAAGTTAAAGCATATTGTTGAAGACATTGTCCATATGCCGCTTACACACTGACAGACTACAGGTATCAATCACCTCTCTAGGAAGCTGTTCTAGTGTTTGACCATCCTCTCAGTAAAGAAATGCTTCTAAATGTCCAATCTAATTTGGACAATCAAACTGTGGTGCTGGGCTTTCATGAGAGATGGGCTGGTACACCAGCAACACATATTGTTCTGAGGTAGATCCTCAGTTCAGAGTTGAGTGGTCCTACCCTGCACCTTTGAAAAAGTGTTGGAGCTCAGGCCTCAGTTCAAGAGGCTCTGGGCTCCGTGAGCTGACTCATCCGAGGACACACAATGCTCGAATGCTAAGTGAAGAAAGGAGTTGTCTTTCGGAAAGCTGCAGATTGTTATAAAAATATTTTGTAGAAGCTGACTTAAAAGTAACTATCATCAGATGGCAAAGAAAAGACTAAATAAACACAGCATTTCCTTAGGAAAAATATGCATCAGAGTGTAGGCATAAGAAAGTAGAATCCAATCTTGATATTTGTTTTGGAAGATTTCAAAGGTTTTATATCTAATATTTTATTCACTCAGGACATCCTACAAAGATCTGCAAGGGGTAAGCAGATGGATGTTCAGTGTGTTCCTTTTCCCATTCCCTTGCTGAGCTTGGATCAATTTTATGAAAACTAGCATGTACCCCGAATAAGAAGCCTTAAAAAACTGGAGGGAAAGAAGAAGCTCAAGCATATGTTAGAGTATTCTGTGTAGACATATAGAAATGAGAAGGAAGTTTTCCCTTTTATGTTGATCAAGGCATCATAGCATTTATCCTCTAAATCTGATCTGGTAATCCTAATTTAGTTTCCTACATTCTGGAGGGAAATATACCATTTCAGAAAGTGCTTCATTTGACCATTTTTAGGCACATTTTTTGTGCTGAGTTGGGTCACTCTTTGCAAATGGTAGTTTATTTCCTTTGAGTACAGAATGCTCAGGCTGACTTGCTCCGACCTGGATGTCTAACATTATATTCCTATGTTAGACTGTGTGAATTTTAGGAGGCAGGAAATGTTGATCCAGACTTGATCAAAAAGTGTGTTTTGTCTTTATAATTTCATTCTAATCCATCTGCAGTGAGTGTGTGATTCAACATGAGGAGCAGTCAATATTTACCTGCCTCGTTTTCAAAGTCAGACTGTTTCCAAAAAAAATAAAAAAAGCAGCTTAGGGTCACTAAGAAGGAAACACTCTTTCCATTCAATCCATTAGAAAATGTGTAGAGAAAATGTTCTGTAATGGTCAAGTAGACCATTTCATGACATCTCATTATCTAAAGTGATTATTTCTCAACCAACTTACTGAACTATTATAGTTCATGCCCAGCACTGACAGGCTATTGGAGGCTGACCAGGGTTTTACAGAGCCGCAGTCTCCCACTTACCTCTTTCCTACAGACTGCTTTGTACCACACTTTGTGGCATCATGGGTTGTTTTCTCTGAACAGTAATTAAGTTTATACTGGTAGTCTCAGCCCCTGGGAAGCAGATTTTCATGAGAAACTAAGATATCTAATGCTGAGGGCCCTCCAAGGAATGTTACACAGTGTTCAATGTTACATCTGCACCAAAACTTAAATCCTTACATTGTTGATGTAGCAGAAATCTCCTTTGCCACATATAGATAATGTAGTTCTCAAATTTCAGCGCTTACTAGAAATGTTAGGTTTTTCCTTCTGTGATTTAAACATTTTAATTATTGTATATGGAGTGTATAGAGAGTGGTTATATTGTCCCACCACACAAGTTTTTGTTTCATGATTGTATATTGCAAATATTGGGGCACAGTATGATCCTGATGATCTTGCTTGCCAGTTTGTCTTTTGGGTCTTCTCCTTTCTCATTCACCTGTATTTGTAGTGCCCTCTGGGCAACATGGGGAAAGCGAAGAGGTAGGTCTTGCAGAGTACAATATTTCCATGCACACATTTTTCTGGCACAAAGTTATTTTTCTAAGCTCTTACTTTAACTGTATTCCTGGACTTTCCATCTCTCCCTGGCACTGTTTATCTTCCCTCTCATGGCCTTCCATTACTTTTCCTGATGATATTATGTCATTTACTGTTTAGACCCAGTTGGCTCAGGATGCTCAAGTATATCTTCCATTTTCTAATTATCAAACAAGCATTTTTGGCTTTGCCCCTTAAGCTAGGCAATGTTGCCTCCCAAACTTTTTTAAAACTCTAAAATTTTCTGTGTACAATGAAAGTGTTAACTGAAAAAAAGTACTTTTTCCTGGTGAACTATAAATTTTTGCCTCTACAGTGGAAGAGTAAAGTTTATGGACTTGTTCAACATTTCATTCAAAATTTTCTCATGCATTCTCTCCCTTATTTTATTTGTTTAGGGCTTTTTTGGTTGGTTGGGTTTTTTTGCCTACCTCATTGAAGTCTCTCACATTTAGGGCTTAATATCTTCACTCTCCATATCTTCTGATCTTTCTATGACTCTATAGGCTTGGGGTGGAAGGAGTTATCTGCAGTTGCTGTTGCTCTTCTTCACTTTCAGAGACCAAAATATGGTGTTCCAGTTAAGGTTGTACTGACTCATGTCCAAACATTATAATCAGTCCAAAATTACTTTCTGTTCAGTATCCTATACATCCCAGCATTGTTTGTTTTATTGATTTGCAGGGTGAGCATTTTATTTGCAATAATTTCTTCCCATTTACTACTTATTTCTATTGACTAAAGTTAATTATCTATTTTCTGAAGCATGGAAGTACTCATCCCTTTCTTATTATTTTCTTCCTCCTTCTGTACTATTTAAAGGTATAAGTACTGGTATTTTACAACTTAAACTATTTAAAACCCCCAAGTTTTCTTTATGCTGTGGTTAAAATGTTTAGTGTGCTCACTCTTCTGTCTCTTTTTGATTAACTTATACACTTTTGTTTTTAAAAAATACTCCTCTCAGGAGATTGGTGCGACAATGTGATTTCATGCTATGATTACTCCATAGAGGAAGTTGAATTTAATTGTTTTGTGTCACTGTTAATTAGTGGCTTGGCTCTAGTTACTTCTTAAATAGATTCCAGTATGTTTTAGAGGAGGAACCTGAGAATAGGTTTGAGTTCTGCATACTGTGAAAGAGGCTGCTCTGAGAAGCCGTAATTTTAGGGATTAGGTTTATGTAACATTTTTATCTGCAGTTGAAATATAACCACTTAACATTTGGAGCCTTTTCTTTAGTATCTCTTAACTTTGTGAAATTAACTTCCTTTTATTCGTCAACTGGCTTTTGAAATACCAGTACTATATTATGTATTTAGAACTCAAGATCTGTATTCATTGATACTCTATTCAATGTATTTCTTCACTGATTTCTTATCATGTTTTTCAGATATAATGCTTCTTTCTTCTACTACAAAAACATTGTCTTTCCTGTGTGTTTTATGGTCAGGATTTATATTCATCTTCATTATTTATCTTCATGTACAGTAATTTTCTGTGTTTCTGTGATGTCTTGTATCATTACCAGGCAGGGTGAATCACCTAGTTTGTTTCTCAGATTTCTCCCACTGTTTGCTGGCATTTTTTTTTTAAATGAATGTTGCAACTGTTTTAATAAAACCCCTGCTGTCTCAGAGTGTGTTAGTTTTCAGGTTTTATGTCAGATGTTCTGCTGTCATACTTTCAACACATCGTGATTTCTTGTCTGTCCCATTCCAGACAGAGTTGTGTGTAACACAGGGAAAAAGATATTGAATTTGAATAGTGTATGCTCTGTTTCACACAAGAAATAATAAAACATTAATGTACTTGAAACAGATAGGAAATATTGTCTGAGCTAAAGAATATTGCCTCTGGAACAAGGTAAATCATAACAGAATCATAGAGTCATTTGGGTTGGAAAAAACCTTTAAGATCATCAAGTCCAACCATAAATCTAACTCTGCCAAGCCCACCACTAAACCAAGTCTCTAATCACCACAACTTTTAAATACCTCCAGTGACGGTGACTCAACCACTTCCCTGGACAGTCTGTTCCAATGCTTCACAATGCTTTTCATGAAGAATTTTTTCCTAATATCCAATCTAAACCTCCCCTCATACAACTTCTGGCCACTTCATCTCATCCTCTTACTTGTTACCTGGGAGAAGAGGCCGACCCACACTTCTCTATAATTTCCTTTCAGGTAGTTGTAGGGAGTGATAAGCCTCCTTTTTTCCACAATAAACAATTTCAGATCTCTCAGTCACTCCTCATAACCAGAACAGCTTCGTCTCCAAATGCTTCACCAGCTCTGTTACCCTTCTCTAGGTGAGCTCCAGCACCTCAATGTCTTTCCTGTCGTGAGGAGCCCAAAACCAAACACAGGATTCAAAGTGCAGCCTCACCAGTGCCAAGTACAGGGGGATGATCACTTCCCTAGTCCTGCTGGCCACATTATTTCTGATAAAAGCCAGGATGCCACTGGCCTTGTTGGCCACCTGGGCACACTGCTGGCTCTTGTTCAGCTGCTGTCAACCAACACCCCCAGGTCCTTTTCCCCTGGGCAGCTTTCCAGCCACTCTGTCTGTCCACAGCCTGTAGTGCTGCATAAGGTTGTTGTGACCCAAGGGCAGGATCTGGGACTTTGTTTTGATGAAACTCATACCACTGTCCTCGATCAATTGATCCAGCCTGTCCAGATCCTTCTGCAGAGCCTTCCTGTCTTCTGACAGATCAATGGTCCCATTCAACTTGGTGTTGGCTGCAAACTGACTGAGGGTGCACTCAATCCCTTCATCCAGGTCATTGATAAAGATATTAAACAGGATTGGCCCCAGTATTGAGCCCTGGAGAGCACCAGTGGTGACTGATCACATTTGGAAGTAGCACCATTCACCATCCCTCTCTGGGCCTGGCCACCCAGACAGTTTATTGCCCAGTGAAGAGTGCACCTGTTCACACCATGAACAACCAGTTTCTCCAGGAGAGTGTTGTGGGAAATGGTGTCAAAGGCTTTATTAAAGTCCAGGCAGACAATATGCACAACATTTCAGTCACCTACTAAGTGGGTCACCTTGTCACAGAAGATCAAGTTGGTCAAGTAGGACCTACCTTTCCTAAACCCACGCTGACTGGGCCTGATCTCCTGGCTGTCCTGCACATGCTGTGGGACAGCACTGAAGATGATGCCCTCCATGACCTTCCCTAGCACCAAGGTCAGGCCTGTAGTTCCCTGGATTCTCCTTATGGCCCTTCCTGTAGATGGGTGTCATGCTGGCTAACCTCTAGCCACCTGGGCTCACCCTAGTGAGCCAGGACTGCTGGTAAATGACGGGAAGTGACTCGGTGAGCCCTTCCGCTAAGGTCCTTCAGTACCCCATGGTGGATCTCATCTGGATCCATAAAGCTGTGTATGTCTAAGTTGTGGGACATTTTTTTCTGTTTAATAGATTCAGAGCAAAAGAAATGTTGGCAAAGATGTCAGTCCAACATGGAATGAAAAATATGAAATTGTTAACATGATTCAGGAAAAACAAGACTATTCAAGAAATATTTCTATTCTGTATTTGGAAAAATTGGGATGGTCTATTCTTATTACATGAAAATAATTTAGACATTCTGATTCTGGTTCATAAACAATTAGGATGATAAACAATGTTTGCTAGGAAAATGCAGTTTTAAATCAGCAGAACTTGTAAGTAGTTGATTGGGAGGTTATCTGCCACCCTAGTGTTAATTTTTAATACCTATCAGAAAAATATTGCAATTTGAGAGAACTATCACAGGGAAACATTGCTTCAGCATTAATTAAAGGTAGTTTGTCTGACATGAGTAACCATGAATGAATGATGCCCTGGGGAAAATAATGAAAAGTTGATGCGGAATGTAATTATTAATGTCTTAGAGGATAGGAAGTTAATTAATACCAGTCAACATGGTTTCATGGAAAACAAGTCTCATCAAACAGCCTTTATTTCATTTTGGGGAGATTATAAATTAGATTGAAAAACTGAAAGAAAGCTGTGTAGGTCAAATCCAGTTTCATGATTTAGTTCTACATGTCATTTTAGTTTTGGGGGTTTGGGGACCTGAGAAGTTGCTTGCTTTTTTTTATTCATAAACTTTCAAGATTAAAATTTAAAAGTTGCTGCTGATTTAAAACAAACAAACAGAAAGATATCACCACAGGAGGACTGCACCTTCTAGGAAGAGTTTTCACAAAGTGTGACTTGTAGGTTTGGGAAGGTCTATCTGCTAGACCAAATATACACTGGGACAAAGGATGGAGACTATATTTACAGAAAGGAAGACTGTGCAGGAAAGTAGAGTTTCAGCAAGACTTGGAAATTATGGTAGATGAATACATCAACATAGACACCTGGGTGATAATTTGCCAGAAAGACTGTAATCAGTCCTTGGCCATGTATAAGTTTGTGTGAATATAAATATTGCAAGTATACCAGCATTTTCTGATTGCTAATACACAGTGCCGTGTGTGCAGTTCTGATGACACTGTTTTCTCAAGAGGCTTGAGTAAAAGGAGAAGATGCAGAGGAAAAACCACAAGAAATGATTTTAATCTTGTAGAAAATACGTTTTAGAAATGGATGTGGGGAGCTCAGGCTTCTGCAATGTGTCTTCATTACAGCTCACAAGAACTAAATGAAAGTGTCAAAAATGAAGTTGTTTTTCACTGTAGCTGGTGAGTCCATGAGAGTCTCATGCAGTTTAATAAGACCAAGCTCAAGGTGCTGCACTTGGGCTGGGGTAACCCTCGGTATCAATACAGGCTGGGGGATGCATAGATCAAGATCAGCCCTGCTGAGAAGGGCTTGGGGGTGCTGGTGGTAGAGAGGCTGGACCAGAGCTGGCAATGTGTGCCTTCAGCCCAGAAATCCAATGTCCCGGGTTGCACCAAAAGCAGCATGGCCATTAGGTCAAGGGAGGGGATACTACCGCTCTATTCTGTTCTGGTGAGACCTCACCTAGAGCACTGCATCCAGTTCAACAGAGAAAGGATGTCGTTCTGTTGGAGTGAGTCCAGAGGAGGGCCACCAAGTTGATTAGAGGGATGAAGCACCTCTCCTATGGAGAAAGGCTGAGAGAATTGGGATTGTTCAACCTGGAAAAAAGAAGGTTTTAGGGTGAACTAACTGTGGCCTTCCAGTACCTGAAGGGAGCCTACCAGAAAGATGGAGAGAGACTATTTGCAAGAGCATGTAGTGACAGGACAAGGGGAAAGGCTTCAAAATGAGAGTAGGTTTAGATCAGATATTAGGAAGATATTCTTTACTGTGAATGTGGTGAGACACTGGAACAGGTTATCCAGGGCAGTTGTTGCTGCCCCATCCCTGGAAGTGTTTAAGGCCAGGTTGGATGGGGTTTTGAGCAACCTGTTCTAGTAGTGGAAAGTGTCCCTGTCCATGCAGGAGGGTTGGAACTAGATGATTTTTAAGGTCCCTTTCAACTCAAACCACTGTATTATTCTATTTTATGATTCTAAGGGATAGGAGAAACTAATGTCTGATAGCTGAAACTGGACAAAGTCAAATCAGAAATGAGGCATCATTTTTTTAATGATCAAAATGACTGATAGATGGAATGAATTATTGAGAACTGTATTTTCTGCCTCTTTATGCCTTCAAATCTACACAGACCACCTTTCTGGAAAACATGCTTAAGTTAAAAGCAAGTTATTTAATTTAGTAGCTTTTCTACATCGGAATTCAACTGGAATCACCAGACACTGCTTAAGGGATCACTTTATCTTTGTCCATACTAGCCAAGGGGTCTGCATGCTGTCTTTACAGCTAATGCTGTGAATAACCTCTCCCTAGATAATTTTTTCTCTTTTTTTGCTAGGCCAGTACCCTACCATAAAAATTGATGCATTGCCGTAGTTTTAAAGTCATTGAAAGTAAGGGATTGATACTAGTATCATAGGCATTGCCCTTTTGTATAGCTTGCCTTCCTTTCTGTAATTCCCCTATTCCTTTTGAACATCACTAACATGAGAGTTTATCCTACATTCTGCTTTGGGAAAGCAGATTTTCCAGGAGACATTCCACACAAATCTCATTTACTTTATTTAAATCCAAGTCTTTTCTTCAAATTAGAGTTTTGAATTAGAAGCTAGGAGGGAATTTTTAAGAACATTCTAAGTGATTTGATTTTTCTTTATGTTTTTTTTTTTTTTTCTTTTTTTTTCCCTGGAGAACTGATTTAGTTGACATGTCTGCCCACACCCATAACAGAAAACCCAGCCTAGAAGTCAAAGTAGGCTTTTTGGCCTGAAAGAAAAAAACTTCACTAGATTAAGCACATTTGTTGCCTTTCATCTTGTTTAATGTATCTTATGTGCTACAGGGTTTTTAAAGTGACATTTTCCTATACACTCTTTGACAGCCTATCTCATTTCTTCTGACCTAGCTTTCTAGAACATATCCTTATTTAATAAGGGATCTTTGAGATTTTCTATCTTAGAAAGTTGATAAAGGACTTGTCAGAAAACCATTTTTTGCAGTCATTTCTATGGAAAATAAGCCTATTTAGGCTCCTTTCATGTTTATCAGGTGGGTAAATGAACCTGTTCATCATTTCAGACTACAACACTCGTATCCGGGAAGCTTTTTGCCTTAAACATTAAAATTGGTTTTGACTATGTTATCACATCTAATTAAAAACATAGCATTTTATTTGTGCTAACAGAGATGTGTGCACACATGCACTTTATTTTTAGGGTTTTTAATGCATTGAAGTATCAGATGGAGGATACACCTGTACTTTGTACTTTTTTTGGTGGATTATCTGTTATATAAGTATTTTCCTCTTTTTACCCAACTGCTAGAAGGAAACAAATGCTTTAGTAGGCAAATTCTATTTTCTTCTCCCTTAAATGCCTTCATTTTAGCAGGGAGGAACCATCTGCACAGTACTGTAATTTCTTCCCACTGATGTACATTCTGATGAGAAACACAGAGGAGAAAATCAGTCCTTGTTATGGACAGATTTAGGAGGTGGTATTTGCTTGACTAAAAGACCTCCTCACTCCACTTTTCTTAAAGCACCATAGTAATAGTGTTTGCCATAGGTATGGCCCGTGTCTAAGTGGTCTTGCCATTTGCGTGAAAAGTGATTGATGACAACTATTTGCATTTTGCGTTGTGTGCAGGCTCATGTTGCAACAGCTTTTGCAAAAACATTCTAGCTGTAACCAATGAATGTTTAGATGCACCTGACTGCAGTAAGGTCTAGACAAGTTATTTTATGCCTTCATTTCTTTAAGCTTGAATCTGGACATTTTATTTTAGATTTTTCTTTGAAGTTCACAATTCTGAATTAGCCTTATTTTGTCTTAATTTTAAAAGCACAGTACTGCTTTCTCCTTTAAGAATAAATATCAGGCCTTTCTTCTTTCAAGTAACCTTTTCTTTCAGCCATTAGAAATTCTCTTCTTGTATGTCTCCAGACTCAAAACAGGTTCCAGTTTAACAAAGGCTTTTTTGAGTTAAAGCTCTGGTAAGTTGATGTAACACAAAAGATGGTCAAATAGTTAGATACTTCTAATGGGAAATACAAAAGAAACTCATATAGACAACAAGATGTTATTCTGAAATTTAAGAAGTATTGTTATTGTCAAAATCTAAAAACAAGAAAGCATTTTGCAAGAGTGTATGTCATTTTGTTGTAGTAAATTTACACATTGCCTGGTTTCCCATGAGCAAGGCATAGGTTCAAGGAAGCAAAAACCCTTGCGTTTGAATATTTCGTTCTCACAGTAGCCTTGGATGGTCTATAGACTGCGTGTCTTTGTTCTGAGGCCATCCCTTCTATAAGTACTATATGTAAAACATTCATACTTCTTTTTAGAAAGAATGCCTGAGGTGGACCTGGTCAAAACCCAACCTTGCCTTTAAATACATCCAAAATGAAGCATTTGAGATAAGTATTACAGAATCATGGGGTAATTTAGGTTGGAAGGGGCCTCTGGACTTCACTGGGTTCAATTCCTACTCGGTGTGGGCCCAACTAAATAAGGCTACTGAGGGTCAAGTGTTGAATATTTCCAAGGATGCCAATAACTTCTCTGGGCAACCTGGTTCCACATCTCAACTCCTTCTGTATATTAGCAGACATTTAATGGAAAATCTCCTCTTTTACGCAGGTTGACATTACAGTGCCCCTTTTTCTAAGGTACTACATCTTCAACCTCAATGAATGGTAGGAAATCAAAGGAGTTTCCCAGATTGGTTTTCTACTGTGAAAGCAATATATTCCTGTTTGCTCATAAATAAACCATATACAAGAGTAGCAGAGATCCAGGGGATGCCTCACCTTGTCAGTTGAGTTATCTATACACATACACACCAGACTCATTATAGTTTTGTCTGTCATTTTGTAAGGCACAATTTGTATGTTGTCTGTGATACGGAAGGATTTTTAGCTGGCTTACTTTTAGTTTGGATAATATCTGATCAAAGGAGACAGGGTTAAGGTTTATGCAGGAGAAACACTCCTTAAGTTAATTCCATAATTACTCAGGAGAGCATCATTTTAGAAAAATGTTAGAGTGAAAAAAAATGAAGTGTACTTGACAAATCAAAGAGATTTAAAATAATTGGTGCAACAGAAGCACGGCCACATATATTTTTGATCATGCCCTGGAATAAACTAAGGGGGAATTATACAGATACAAGATGGAATTATACAGATACAAGATGGAATTATACAGATAAAAGTCAACTTCTTGAATAAAGTGGGGAAGGAAGGAAGGAAGAAAGGAAGGAAGGAAGGAAGGAGGGAAGAAAGACAGAGCCTGGCAATGATTGACAGAGGGGGGATCTTTTCTTTCAGTGTGCTATGCTGAGGAAATGGTAGCATGTTGCTTGTTTATTAATAACAACAACAGAAATGTCAAATACTGTTCCTTCTGCTATCAGCTCTATTTTCTGTCTGCTGTTGTCCCTAGGAAATTCCTAGGACCTAGGAATGAAGGTCCTGTTGTAGGTTCACATTAAAAAAATAATGCAGTCTATTCCAAGATGTTACCTAGGAAATAATAGGCAGAATTGAGTACATCTTATAATTTGTTTACTGATGTGTGTCATGAATCACAAGGTCAAAGGCATTGGAGTGCATTCATTCCAACTTTAACGCATTTTAGTGGTATTTTTATTTTGACATTTATTAGTAAAGTGTAAAGACTATGATTTGTGTAGAGTGAGTACAACAAAGCTGGAACTTGCTTTCAGTCACTTGGTGCCATGCAAAGGTCTACAAACTTTCCTTAATTCCTCTATGGTAGCATCCCCCTTTCAGTGCCAACTTCCTTATGTGGAGCCTGAATGATGAGGTACATGGAACCTTGTTGCATGTGAGACACACCTTTAAAGCCTTTTTTTTTTTTTTGGCTGAGAACAATGTAGGGGATTTTGTGCTGTGTGTTGATTAATATTATTCTACTGAAGGTGAGATTTTTTTTCTCCACTGTTAAAAATATGACTTAAGATCAATGAAGAGAGTGTCTTTTTAAACAGACTGAAAAAGCAGAAGGAGAAAAATTATTTAAAAGATTGCGACCACTCAGTTCAGGAAGGACATGTATAGTAAAGAAGGCAACGGGATGAAAAAGGTAAATTAAAAGCTTTGATTACTCAGAGATGCAGGAGCAAACAAACTAAAGTACACCTAGAAGAAAAAGACCTTTAATATTTGTACTGCAAGAAACTCCTGTAGATTGACAGTGCAAATAGATATCAGTAAAGAAAAGAGCTAAGGTTAAAAGTTTTTTACAGAGTATAAAGCAATCAGACATACAGCAGGAATTAGAAAGAAACACCAGTAACTGGGCTGGTACCTCAGCTACAGCCTTCAGTGCTGTGACACAAGTCTACAGATCTACCTCTCTAACTCTAGAAAACTCAGTATCTCAACATTTTGAGGCATAACCCAAACTTTGATTATTACTGAAGGATACTTTTTCCCAAGAAGAGTGATGTAACACTTGCCTATTTCATTATTTCTTTTAACTGAAGAGCTCCAAGGGTGCTGCTGTAGAAGATATTACTGGACTAGTCACGCCACCAGGCAGGCCTAGCTTACTGTTTCTGAGCTGTGCTGGAGCATAAGCTCTATGTGTTTAAAATGGAGCTTGAGCCTATTTAGTAGTGCAGTGTGATAATTACAGTGTCACCACGATGCTCCTAAAATAGGATTTAAAATTCTGCAAACTCTCACAGCAGCTTTCATAGGACCAGATGCTTCAGCTCAATCTGTGTTGACTCAGCTCAAGTGAAAACTGCTTGAAGTTTTGCATTTGAGGGAGAAGTTGCTGTCTCCAGAAAAAAAAAAGTTTATTTTTAATCTTCTTTTACAGATTTAAGAAACTGCAACTTTATTTTATGAAAAATCTTTTTGAAAAGACTTATGCCCTGCTGTGAAAACATAAACCTTGAACTGGCTTTATAATTAATAAAATGGACAGAAAAATGTCTTATTTTTTTAATAGATCACACATTCTTTGCAGTTATGTAAATATTTATCAAACACACTTTGATCAGATTTCAGCTGCAGAATCATAAAAAGATCTCTTTTAGTTTCCAGATCTATCAGTAAGCTCAGTATACATCTTCCTCATCCGTAGAGCTCCTTTCAAATGGAGTGTAGCTTGTCAGAGAAAAGCAAAAATATTTTAATAATCATATGTCACAGAATCACAGAATATGCTGAGTTGTAAGGGACACACAGGATCATCAAGTCCAACTCTTAGCCCTGCACAGGACCATCCCCAAGAGTCGCACCATCTGCCTGAGAGTATCATCCAAATGCATCTTGAACTCCGTCAGGCTTGGTGCTGTGACCACTTCCCCAGGGAGCCTGTTCCAGCACCCAACCACCCTCTGGGTGAAGAAGCTTTTTCTAATATCTAACCTAAACCTCCCCTGATGCAACTTCAGACCATTCCCTCGGGTCCTGTCACTGGTCACCACAGAGCGGAGATCAGTGCCTGCCCCTCCTCTTCCCCTCACGAGCAGGTTGTAGACCGCTATAATGATTCAGGCTTTACATCATTTCGTGGTGGGTGACATTATCTGAGTGCAAAATATAAGAAATTATTTGTTACTGTAAATTAATTTGTTAAAAAAACTTATTGGTGCTTCTGAAAGAAGGGACCATGACTTCCCTGTTGTTACGATGTAAATCATAGATTCCTTAGAAAGAACAAACATGATTTAGTCAGTGATGATTCATTCTGAACTACATATGACCAATATTCTTGAAAGACTTCTCTTTTTCCCTTTTTGCTACTGTTTTGAATTGATAAAATGGAATAATTTTTATACAATAAGTCATTGCAGCTCCCTGACAGTTCAGATAATTTTTATAGCGTTCTGTCATCCAAATGACTTGATGCATTTGGTATGAATAAGATGGGAACATTTTGTAAGTTATAACCACAAGATAATTTATTCATACAGAGAAGGCATTGTGTTTGATAACTGATAAATTTCATTCTGTTTTCACGATAAAAGCAAAAATGGGTGTGTGGATTGCAGCTGCTTGCTTAATAGTGTTACTGATGACTAAGGAGGGAATGGATCTTTCTGTGGGTTATATAATCAGTTTAAAAGCCCTCTATATTCTGCCTGTGACAGTTTATTAAAAAAAAAAATTAAAATTAGAACCCATGACATAGAGATCTTTTTCTTTTTAAAACCCTTATCTGTTGTAGATGAGTGTAACAGCCAGATAAAGATCAAGTATGAAGTATTAGAACAGTAGCTCTAGGAATAATTTTAAAAGTAAGCACTGAATCTCTTCTATATTCAAATAACACTAAACATTATGTTTATTTAGGCTAAGAGATTCTCATTTAGGAAACTATGAAGGAAAGGATTGAACATTTAGCTCACACTAATTTGGAACTTGCTTAGAATTATAATAATTATTAACAAGTAAAGGAAGCAGCAAGTAAGACCTCTTTTCTCCATACACCAGGGGTTATTGCTTTCTACAACAGAGCTCTGACTGAAACATGATAGCTTAAGTAAGCACAGATCACAGTGTATTTGGGTTGCTTTTTAGTCTGGGACTGATTATCGGCTCAGCAAAATTCCAAGTCTGTGCTTATCCTCTGTCTCAGTAACAGTCTCTTATATACATAACCTTTTGCACCTACCTAGACTCTCTTTAAATGGACCAGCAGAAAATTCCCAGAAAGAAGAAAGGGGTGACTCCACAAGGATAAACTCCACAAACGTCCCCAAAAAAGGAGATATTTTCAAAAAATGTGGGCTTGGGTGTTTTAGGTATGGGGTTTTTTTGTTATTTGTTTGGTTTGGTTTTGGTTTTGTTTTGAGCAAACACAATCTCAGAGTAGAGGAAAAACCTTTTATCACCTAAGTCCAGAGGTTTCTTATCATCTCCAGGGAAGATGAGGGTGCATTTGCATCACTCGTTTTCTTCTCTAGACCCCAGAGAAGGTAAATGCAAGGAGCAGACATTGACATTAAGGTGGTAATAGGAGATTTCTACTTTTATTCCCTTGCATGGGAACAGAGTCTGTCACAAGTTCACCCAAATCCAGAAAAGAAACAACAAAGAAAACAAAATATCTGGTTGATCATGATGGAGAACAATTTAAAAAGAGGTAGGTAGAAGAATCCCACCACAACTAAAGTAGTCTCTGGCCTTTCTCTGACCTTGACCTTCATCCTGTCATCAGGTATATAGCACCACACACAGACTGTATTTCTTCTACTACCTACATTTTTCTTCACTCTTTTTTATTGTAAATAAGGCACACAATATTTTGAGACCTTGGCTGCCTTAGGTGTAGGATGGTAGAATTATTCCCAATATCTGGTAAAGCACATTAGCTGGTTAAATAGAAAGTGTCGTAACTGTATTGTTGAACACTTCAGTTGGGTTATTTTCTACAAGACATTTTATTTTTCTCTGCATGTTCTAAGCTGAATTTTATTTTTCTTTCTTCACAGGATGTTTTAGCCTCTAAAGGTCCTTTTGTATTTTCTGTAACATCTGAATAACTTCATAGTTTTACAAAAAATAATATTTCTTTGATGCCAAAAATGTATGTTGAAGAAACCAAATGTTAAATACAATGAGATTTGCCAGCTTTTCAAAAATCATGCCTGGAGAGTAATCAGTGAAGACTGGCTGAGCTGTACAGGTCTGTATGTGAGATGGTGATGTCTATATGGCAGGGAGAAAAGAGAGAGGCAAAGGATTTCTAATCATAATTTTGTGACAGTTTGACAGGAGACATTAAAAAGAGTAGGAAAAAACATCAGTAATTTGAAAGTGCTTCTGTCCATTTCCAAATCCTTTTGTGCTCATTTGTTTTCTTCATATTTGTTACTGGAAGCATCCACTTATCTCTTTAAAAACTGGGCATGTATACCAGGTCTGGAAGCAGTTCCAAGCAGTGTGGAAATAAATTGATTCTGGGAAAACACCTACCTGTATATTCAGACAATATTTCTCAAATTGTTCTTTCACATGATTTTCGTCATGTCAGAAGATATTTTGAAGGATTGAAAATCTGGTAATGAAACAAGGGTGGTAACAATATTGACAACAATTAACAGGGCCTCAAATAGTCCTGGAGAGATAACTTAGAAAAACATTACTAGAAACCACAGTGCAAGGTGAAAGTTTAGCGCTACAGTCAAGTTCAGCAAGCAAGTTGTTGCAGCAAAAGTCTCCGGCAGTCCTATTTCAGCGCACTTGCAAGCTTAGTTTCTTCTTTGTTCTACATCCTGAGCACAGGGAAAGTCCTGCAGGATTAGTGATTGCAGTGCTTGGCACATCTGCTCTACCTGACCATGTGTGATGAGTCCAACAACCAGGTTCTCACTTCTCTTTTATAGGGAAGCAGCTCACACATTTGTTCGTGTACTCCAAAGCATCATGAGAGAACCAGCACAATCCTTTTCAGCTATCGACTTCTACATAAATAAATAAGTATAGTGGGTAAAAGTGTTTGCTGCATGATTACCTAACATAAAGTCTGATGGTTTTCACTTTGCAATTATTGAAAAAGTACACTGAGCTGCATGATCTTTGTACCAACACACTTTGGACTTACAGGGAAAGAAAAAACAGAACAGATAACATTTACTAGCCTTTACCGCTTTTGTGCTATGCAAATAACAGTGAGATTACAGTGTTGAACAGAGCAGCTTTTCAGATATACTAAAATTTGCCACAATAATTTCTACACTTGAAACTGTTAAAAGCTTAGTGTTTCTGTCAAGTAAATTGTTAAATGGTTACCACATCATTTATAATTTTCTGAGATAGCTGGGGCATAGATGTAAAATTTGAAGGAGCTATTAGTTCATGCATTACAATTTTGTATTGGCTGTCAGGAGATTAAAAGACAAATAACAGTCCTGATCACTCATCTGACTGCCTTCCATGTCATACAGTTCTGGGAGACTGTATCTACACCTAGATAATTGCACTGTTTAATAGAAGGTAGCAAAGAGGCATGTTTACCTACCATGATGTGAGCCTTGCGCTGTGCTGCCTTGTGCGGTGTTGATGTGCGAGCTAGAGTAAAGCCATTCCTTACAAAAGCAGTGTGTTTAGATATCCCCAAGTAGTTGTGGTATAGAAGCAAGCAGTAAACACTGTCATTTCAGGCATCAGTATTGCTGGAAGAAGTGTAAAGGTGATAAAATATGACTTACACCAGTCTCTGGTTGCTACCTTTTTCAAACAGCATTGGTAGAAGAAGACAGTTCCATTGCACAAAATAGTATTCTTCTGTGACTGCAAGGATAGGTGTCTCTATCATGCTTGTCTCCTGGAAACATAAGATCATTTCCTGTATTTACATAAGGAATTACTGTATTATTACTTTATTATTGAAATAATACTGACTTCTATTTTCAAACCCCCAGAAAATGAGATTTGTACCTTTTCTCTTGCCAGATTAGTCTATGACTGAAAGAAGGTTGCTCTTTTTGGAAAGATGGGTACATGTGCTTCTTCCTGATGTAATCATAACATTTTATCTTTTTTCATTATGTGTTAAATTAACTCTTTTCCCAAAAATGGCTTTAGTAGTCTCCAAATACCTGTAGGACACTACATTACTCCCCAAAAGAAGCAACTATTTTTTAGTAAATGCATCTAATCCTTTTTCACACTAAAGCCTTTTGTGCTCCCTCTTATCCTCTTTATCTAATTTAGCATTGCTCTTTAGGTAACATGATGCCACTAGTTGAATCTGATGATTCAAAGGTAGTTGCATGCAAGTGCTAAGGAAAGGCACTCACCAATTGCTAAAGAAAGTATTTTAAAAGGGTAGAAAGTGATTCGGTCATTAAAAAAACTGAAAGAAATAATCTCTGACTTTAGTAACTTGAAGTTCAGTACCAGTAAACATATTTATTGCATAAAAGAGTGCAAATCCACTGAAATGAATACATCCGTCTTGCCTGTAGTTTCAATATTAGCTCTCACTTGTAAATCTTTTCAGTTTTTTTTTGTAGCTGTCCACTGTCAAGTGTACTTTAGGTGTCCATGACCTTTGTAATTAATTTTCAAACGCGGAATCAGTACTTCGTGTTAATACTGGCAGAGTTTGAGGACCATAGATAAAAGTGACAGTTGTCAATTTACTCAAGATGTACTTTTTGATTTCCTTCAAAATTCAGGAGTGGCTGAGTTGAAAGTTAAGTGCACCTTCTTTTTCTTCAGTAAGAAGATTGTTTAAATCTCCTTTCTTTTAATATCCTTACTAAAAATTCAAACATTTTAAATATTTTTTTACATATCTGTAGATTTGTTTTCATGGAGTGTCGCCGTCTGATGATGGGCAGCAATACTGAAGATATGGCACATTACAAATTGTTTATTCATTTTTTATTTCATTGAAAAAAACTTTTTCTTTTGGAATAAATAGTTTCTTGCTTTTTTCTACTAATTCATAAGCTTCCTTGTACTGCATGTGTCTTATGCAAATCCACAATGTTTCTATATTTTTCCTCTCTCTGATACTTAATGTGGAATAATGTAGTTAAAATTACAAAATATGTATTTTAGAGCTGAATAGTTAAGGGAAGGTTTTGCCTTGCACGTTCACCGGCACCACAGCAGATTTTATCACCAAAACAAGATTACAAAGGGTACTGTATGGGGCTCCTAGAGAAAAAACTCCATGATCCTTTCTTCCCCATCCTGCACGGAAAGGATGAGATCCTCAGCATTTATAAGCAGCATAAGTTATGCAACTTTAAAGAGCATAAAATTATGTTGAGGTCCATTTTAGCACTTCAGAGAACTAAAATTTATACAGGTGCCATAAATTCAAGAGTATATGCTAGTCCTCTGCAGAATGAATCTGTTTTATCTGGGCTAACAGGAACTGTCTATGTGCCATTTAGTTCTGGGCACAAGCAGAATGTTTGATATGCAAAAAACTGCATCAGTTTTACCACATCCAAATGCACACAGCCTGTTCAGTGCATAGGCAGGCATCCCATGAAGGGAAGACTATGCTTGTGAACTTTGGATCTGATCTATATTTATGTAATGGACATTTGCTTATGGTTTTCTGAACATGTGGCAATGTGGACAGGGCTCCTGCTACTGTACTGACCAACCTGGTAAACACTCAGACTCTTCTCATAAACTCCTTTGGGTGTTATGTTAGTATAAAGCCTAGGTGGAAAGAGAGGTGTGTGCAAAGCAGATGTACTTTATGATATTTGTCTTGTGTTTTGCAGGATAGTGCTTGACGTGTTGAGCCAGATAGAAAATTGTCTGTTTTGCATAGGATCTGGACAGGCAGCAACAGCACTGAAACAGTCATTCATATAGTGAGTCAGAAAGGAAATAGTTTCCTGCAAATAAATAGGAGATTTTAGACCTGGCTACAAATATATTTTAATGATATCAAAACTTTAGAATCATCTCATTCACATTGAAAATCTAATGTTTTCAAGAACTTGGTTGCAGCAGTGTTATTTCATTTCTCTTCATTAGTCAGGGTGACCTGAAGTTGGATCAAACTGGCTCTCCTCAGAATTTAAGATAGTGCCAAGGCAGGAATGGGGAGCAGAAATGAAAAAGACATATGCACTCCTGGGTGGCAGTGAGAGGAGCAGAAGGCAGCAGCAGTACCTTCCCCGTACAGCTCTGTGGGCAACACTGTGTTTTTCTTGTTGCACACCCAACAACATTTGCTGCCCATTTTATGTCACTTTGGGTCAGCACAGAATTGGGTCTACTGCAGGAAGGGTTCTGAAGTGGTCTGTCTGCCAGAGCACAGGGGACATGGCTTGGAGCACCTTTTGAATCAGATAAGACAGTAAACAGAAGCAGCAGAGAAGTGTCTGTGCAGTTTAAGAGCTCCAATATGTAATCATAGTACAAATGAATAATCTAGACAGTAAAATGAGATTAAAATGAGATTACTGGATTACATTGTGTTACTTGATTTTTCTTTTTTAATATATTTACTTACTTGGACTGCAATATAACACTGGTTTTAAGAGGGCACCTGACCACAGATTTTAAAGAAGGACAGTGTGCGTTGTCTGTCATTTTTAAGATATATTTTATAAGTACAGCTTTTTTAAAAACAAGTGATACAGTGACAATTCTGCTAGTCTGTGTATTAGGGTTTCTGAAGAGAGTGAATTTTGCTCATACTAATAGAGGTGATCATAGTTGACATCTGAACATCAAAAGAATGAAGGTGCTCTGAAGGAAACCAGGAGGGATCAGTCAGTATCTGTGATAGGTTAACTTATTCTTGCCTTACAGTCAGAATAACTCAGTTTTCTTCTCATTGCTTCAGCTGCTGTAGTTTTAAGTTGTCCCAAGGCTTGGTTTATTTAAAAGTATGCTGTGTGACACTGGACATCTGATGTGACTCCTTAGCACTGTGGGCTTTCACGCCGCAGGCAGGATTCAGAGAGGATCGCAAATAGAGTTGTATGCAATGTTATCTTCAAGAGAAAAATACTCCAAATTTTCTGCCTTCTAATGAACAAACTGTTTTCAGGAACATGTAAGTTATTTTCTGAAAATGATTTTGCCCCAGTGAAAATGTTTATCTAAGTTGCCTGCCTGGTTTGTCTGCAGAAATGCTAATGCTATTTTACAGGATGATTTTGAGCTCTGAACTGGGTTGGAATGGACTACTATCATGGTTAAAATTGTATTGCATTTCTTCAGCCTTCACAGGAGCCTGATATGATTCCATACCATTGCAGAGATCTCTATAAGTTACTGTAATTCCACTTCTTAAAGGTTGAGATTTCCTGTTGAGTGTTTTCTTGGATTCAGGTTAATAAACATACTACATAGTTTTTTCAGTGTTTTAGATAGTTTCTGTTATAATTGAATGGCTTTGAAGGTTTTAATTCCCTTCTCATTTTCAGAAATCCAAACAAATTTTGCTCTGGCATTCAAATAGATTTTACACCAAGGTAAGGGACTAAGGAGAAGAAATGGTCTCATCAATCTATGCTGCTTAGATATACATATATAGACTAGGTAAATTCAAGTGAATAAGGTGGTAGCTGAGATAATTAAACATTTATTCATCTTCACCACTCAAATTTATCTCACAATTATCTGATTCTCCCTGTTCCTAAGACAAGTTCTGTACAAGGTGCAAAATACTGCAGATGAATAAGATAGCCTTGAGGTGGTCATTTGTCTCTGAGCTAATATCAGATGTTCATGACTACTCAGAATACAAAAAGGTGCCATTTCTGACATTTAACCCCTTCTCCCATCTTTCTGTCCTCCATATGTTGAGTTTCTTCTCTTTTCCAATATTTTTCTCTCTTTTTTCCCCCCTATTATAGAGAAAAAATGTTCCTATTATTAAAGTTCCTTTTTCCTACTATAGAAAAAAGTTCCAAAACTTAAATACAAACACAAGCAGCAGTCATGAGCACTGTTTAAGTATAAGTTAGGAGAGTGGTATATGAGCATCCAGCAGATATGGAGCTGATAATCATAAGGCAGTGTTCAGAGAAAGCAGATGAATTAGACTAAAACACTGTTGAATGTTCACTAATATGTCCCTGTAAGGGACATCAATATTCTAAACCTCTCAGCTGCTTCAGGTGAATAGTCAGTAAATATACTCTGCTACAAATAATTTGCTTGCTTCTGGCAATTTACTGTACTCTGTATTGTCCCCTTCAGTACAAAATATGCAGCCACTCACCAAATGATGTGCAAATTAGGTGAGTGAGAGTAAAAACTTTGGTGTCCCATGTTCTGAAAGTTTTTCACTGCAATAAAGGTTTTATTTATAGTTCTGGAAGGTCTCAGGCATATACATAGCAAATATTATCTGATTAGATGTCTGCTATCAGAAAGATAGTACACTTAAAAGCTGTGACATTTTTATATGTAAATAAGTTTTTCTATCCATAAATATATAGGTCACAAAAAAAAAGGTGACTACTTCTCAATATTATGCATTGGAACTTTTTTGGCTGAAAGATCTTCTTTGAAAAAACAGGTCTTAAACATATTTTGTATTTTTAGAAATGCTTACATAAAATATGAAATATATTTAGTTTTCAGAAATTAATGGAAAAAGCTCAATAACAGTAACTGTCTCAAAAAACCCCACGCTTAGTGTAGCAGAATGATAAAACCCACAACTTATAAGCTAAGGCAAGATAACAATAGTTAAAGGAACTAAATAATTGAGTCCCAATTATTTCACATT
The DNA here is from genome assembly GCF_003984885.1 of Neopelma chrysocephalum. Lineage (NCBI taxonomy): Eukaryota > Metazoa > Chordata > Aves > Passeriformes > Pipridae > Neopelma > Neopelma chrysocephalum. Next base: position 27,946,729 of record NW_020897694.1, on the reverse strand, counting down.
TATTATTTCTGTCTTTTACACTACTTAAATGCCTGTCTAGTTAACCAGAAAGTTTTAAAGAACTAAATAAACCCAGGAAAATGCAGGAACGTGTGTGTGTGTGTAGACAAAGATAAAAACGTGGTTATATAAGGAAAGTGATATGAAAAGTGATATGATGTGACTGTGATTCAGTTGTAATATTTTCAATTTACAGCTCTTTTAGATGGCTTATAAGCTGTCCCTTAACTAGGAGATAGTACAATAATACTTATATAGACTTCCACTTCTGGAGGGATTCCTTATCAAAAGGGCAAGGAGGAATTAATTTTTCTTTAATATTCTTGGGTTTATTCTTTCCAGTGGCATGAGAATGTCTTACTCAAGAGTTTCATAACTTCCTGTGCTGTGTTTCCACCAGACAATAACACATCTCGGAGCAGTAACCCCATGTATGCAACAGAAGAGAAAAGTAAGAGAAACATGCACAGAACTGCTGCTGCTATAGTGGTGACTGCTTAACGATATCAGGGTCGCTCTGTGTGCAGTAATGTCAACTGATATGGTCAGAAAAAAGCAGTGAGCCCGTATGCACCCTTCACCCTGGTGTGTGGGACTAAAAACTCACTTGCAACTTCTGACTCTCTCAGGTGAGAGAGAAAATATACCACCTCTCCCCAAAAACTGAGTGGTCCTTGCACAATATGGAAGTGTATCTGCTACTGCCTGTGAGCTGGGAACAGGATTAGATGCTTTCTAGACCTTCCTTCTGAGGGAGCGCTCAAGCACTGAGCTCATTTGAATATGAGCTTTTATCCTACTCATGCCCACTAGATCTCCATGGTAGCTCCTGAACAGCTAAGACATTTTTGAAAAAAAGCTCTATTCCCTCATCTTGTCAGCAAGCACTGTTTCTGTTTTGCTATCAGGGTGAGCTATGCATGAACCACTATGCATTACCTTGTCTACTCTGGATCCAGTATAGCCTGTGTACCTGTAAGAGGATCACTGAGACTTAGCAGGAGCCATTAATGCACTTATACACCCATCACAGTTTACTTGCTCTTTTTCCAAAATCCTCTGCTTTGGAGTCAGATATAGATTATACATATCATTGTTGGAATGAGCTAAATGTTTACAGGATCAGAATTTGATCCCTATGCAAGCATGAGGCTCACAGATATAAACAGCATTCAGTGAATCTGCCTGCTTTGACTGAATACAATAAGAAGAGAACAGATAAGATACTTTAAGAAACAGATCTTCTCTAATCTAATCTACTCTATGTATAATTTGATTTTATTCAGACTCAGAGGAAAAGTGATTTCTTGTTTTGACATCTTTACAGAAGCCAGATCAGCAGCCTTTCCATCTTTAATGCTATGTATTTTAATTAGTTTAATAGCCCCAAGGCTGCAACTGTAAGTCCCTTGATGTGAAAGATGAGGAGTCAGGCAAAGGAGATGTCACAACGAATGTCCATACATAGCCTACAGGGTAGTAATCACCAACTTCTGAGGATCCCATTGGGAATTAAGGGTTTTACAGACACTCTTACTCAGGCTTATCAAGACTATCATAGCATATTTAGACCCTCAAGCAGCTGACTCAGCAGGGCCGCTAAATAACTTCTATCCTGGCCTGCCCAGCTTGGTTAAAAGGCCATCAAATAAGCAAAACAAAAACTAAGCAAAGAAAAAGCTTTTCAAGGAAATATCATCTTCTCCCTAGACAAATCTGTTTACCTACAAGTTTCTCAATCCACCTACATAAATTGGCAGCAGAATTAAAAGAGTTTGAATTCATTTTTTGTTGTGCAGAGCTGATCTTAATCTTATTACCAAGGTGCCCCCTTTGTTATGGTGCAAAAATCCTGTACTCTTTTTCTGTTCTTCCTTCTGCAGCAACTATTTGCAAAACACTGGCTCTAAGACTTATATGCTTTTTTAGAAACTAAGGCTGTACCTACTGTTAATTAAATAAAAGAAAATTAAGGACCTTTATAACCATTTTTTTAGGATTAGGTTCTCCAGAGCTGTCTGTCTGTCTGGAAACTGGCCTTGGTTCTTCCCTGGGCCCTGCATGGGGAATGTGTGGCTGCCTTTCAGAGCAGCATTTTGATGTGTGGTACTCAGACTGCTGCAATGCCTGGCTAAGGAGTGACTGCTTAACCCTGCAGAACTTGAACATAGTTGGAGCACATCACACGGTGGTTGGTTGTACTGCCTTTTGACCCAGTTTGCAATTTACAAAGTGTCCACAGAAAAGTGGTTAGGACTCTTTTTTAGAGAGGATAGAAAATGCAGGATTCAGCTGCGTGATGAAATATCAAATAAGCAGTGGGAAAGCTTCTATGACTTAGCAGCGTAGGTGTACCCTAAGAATCTGGCAAGTTGTGGTGCAATGTTCAAAGACTCCCTTTGAGCTGTGTGGTTGAGGTGACAATGTGGGCACTTGAGATTTTTAATTTTTCTGCAAGAAAGAGACCTGGGAGGAGTTAACATGACTGCACTGCTTCTATTATCAGAATGGTGCCACACAGAGACGGCTGTTTGTTTACTATTGCTAGGGCAGTCTTTGCCTTATAGATCTTGGATGGGACTAGTCGAGGCACCAAGACCCCTTCTTGCTTCCTTAAACACCAGTATATCCTCCTACAGGTAGCATTTATGGATGGATCTCCCCTTGAATCTTTAAGACAGATTTCCCCCTGTAGGATTTTCATCTAGTCTTTTAAATAACCTGTCTCTTTCTATATGTCTCCTGTATATGTTTCGTCTCCATTTAGGAAGACCCAATAAATGCATAGTATATTCTTTTTACTGTTTACCCTCTGTCCTTGCGTTTTCTCATCGGTGGTGCAAGCCTTCAAATTTTGTTGTAATGAAAAATAAAAAAAAGACAAGTCAGGAAGTCCATACAACTTGAAAAATGTTACTTTTGTCTTTCACTTATTTATCTAGATTTTGAGTCCTTTGCAAACTTCATCTTGGTAAGACTAAGTAGAAGATGCATAGTCTTTATAGCCAAGGGCTTTCCAGCCGTGTATAATGATTTCTGATGTCTAAAATTCTTACGGTGAGGTTTGAACCTTGTTACAATACAATTTCTGACTCCCACTGACCTTTAAGAGAGACTTCTAAAACAAACATTTTCCACTGGGACAGATTTCCTTTTGATATCTGCTATAACATATAGAAGGTGAAATGGAAAAACAAAGTTGTATTTGTTGAAAAGTTGCTATTTCTCAGCAAGTATTCGGCATATTATCTTATGACTGAGCAAAAAGTCGAAGTTATGTTATTCAGCTTCTCACTATTACTGCAATTTCCTTGCTAGGGTTTAGTGTGGTTTATCACTGGGGGCTTTGTGAGGCAAAATCCGCAAGCAGATGGATCTCCGTGCTCCTACAGTGTCCTGAGGGAATACAGAAGGTGGTGTCTTCATGTGTATTATTTAGCACTGCTGATACCAGTTACAGTCCTGTTCAGAAATCGTCAATATGAATCTCTGATTTAAGTATTTGACACAATCAGGTCAACTAATTTATGTATGTAAAATTCTAGACTTATATGTTAAGAGATATCCTGTTTTTTACAGACATTCTGTCTTCTTTTCTTCCAAGAGTAGAAGATGATATCTCAAGGTCCTTGATGTCTTTATGTTATTTCCCATTCTCAGCTACTGGAATTGATAGTGGGTGAAATGTAAACCTTTAACACTAAGGCTGTAACCTTAATTAAGGAACCAAAGCACTCAACACTGAGGAACACTTCTCTTGGTCCCAGTGACCAAGGCATCTAAAAGACATCTTAAAGGCATCTTAGAGAAGAGGTTCCAGCTTATATATGAACACTTTGCCCAGTATTTCTTTGCTTCCTGAGATGCATCAAATACTGTAGTATGAGCAATAATTTTTAAAATTATAGCTCAGCAACTTCTTGTTTTGTCTGAAAGGAATGATTCAGTAGAGGAATAAAGATTGGTTCTTACAAATGTTGTGAAATAAAATATAAAGCTTCAAGAAATTTTAACTTTCCTGGTTATTTGTCATCTTAAGATGAACAAAAAGGAGCTGTTGCATTGGTCAGTGTGAGGAGTGTCCACTCATTGCTCTCATCTTGAACTTTAGTTCATTCTTCTCTATATGTAATCATGATTTTGCAGTCTTCATCTTTAGACAAATAATGGAGCAATAATGAAGCTTGAAGTTGCTCTTGTCCAGCTTGATTAAGAATGGAAATAAAGAATGTATTTTCAAATTAATGTAATACATCATCCTTCAGTACAATAGGAGTTTCTTAATCGGTCTAGAACTACTGAGGACTGAGGGGGTTTATGTGTGTGGTTTTGCTTGTTTCTTTGCCTTTAATATTCTTCAAGCCCACAAACCACCCCTTTTCCCCCACCAGAATACCTTTTCCTCTGATAACCTCAAATCTACCAGACAATTGGTGTCTAAACTACCTCTCACTACAGCCTCATCTGAGAAGACAGGGTTTCCTAAGCTGCTTCCTCTCTAAAAACAGTTTTTCTCATGCAATTTTGCCACCTCTGACTTGCTTTCTTCTCCTGAAAAGTAGAAAGTGGGTTCCACTAACTACCTCTACTTCTCTACCTGGACAAGCTCGAGAAGTGGGCCCATTGGAATTTCATGATGTTTAAGAAAACCAAGTGCAACATGCTGCACTTGGGTCAGGGCAACCCTTGGTATCAATGCAGGCTTGGGGATGAACAGATCAAGAGCAGCCCTGTTGAGAAGGAGTTGGAGGTGCTGGTGGATGAGAGGCTGGATATGAGCTGGCAATGTGTGCCTGCAGCCCAGAAAGCCAATTGTACCCTAGGCTGCATCAAAAGCAGCATGGCCAGCAGGTCGAGAGAGGTGATTATGCTCCTCTACTCTGCTCTTGTGAGGCCCCACTTGGAGCACTGCATCCAGCTCTGGGGTCTCCAGCACAGAAATGACATTGACCTGTTGGAGCAAGTCTAGAGAAAGGCCACTAAGATAATTTGAAAGATGAAGTACATCTCTTAAGAGGAAAGGCTGGGAAAATTGAGACTGTTCAGCCTGGAAAAGAGAGGACTTCAGGGGGACCTAATTACAGCCTTCCAGTACCGGAAAGGAGCCTACAAGAAAGATGGAGAGAGACTATATACAAGGGCATGTAGTGACAGGACCAGGGGGAATGGCTTCAAACTGAAAGAGAGTTGGTTTAAATCAGATATTAGGAAGAAATTATTTGGTGAGGCACTGGAACAGTTTACCCAGTGTAATTGTGGCTTCCCCATCCCTGGAAGTGTTTAAGGTCAGGTTGGATGGAGTTTCGAGCAACCTGGTCTAGTGCCTTAGATTCTCTGATTCTAGGAAACCCCTCCTAATAGTTCTGCTGCAGCTAAATAGGTCCGTCTCCCCTCTCCCACCGCTCTTCTGTCCACCAGCTCAGTAGTCACCAATGAGTCCTTACAGATGCCCCTGCTCCCTAACATGATTCTGTCCACTCTTCCAGGTTGGAAATATGGCCCCTAGTTGGATAGTTTTGCTCAGAGGTTTGGATTTTAGGGTTCAAGTGAATGGTCCTGCTAGTATCAAAGGGTGCCCTTTAAATTCTCCTGGAAAGTATGTCTGTGGTCACTGAGTTAAATGATCGCTTTAAATATACATTTGAATTCTTCAACCAAATCCTGTCAGATAACGAGGAAATTATGGTTTCTAACAGTGAATTTACTTGGTAACGTACTCAGGGTTTTTTGTGCTCCTTGTGGAAGTTACAGAATGGGCATTAAATGATTATTAGGTCATCTAGTATGGTCTTACTCCTTTGACATAAATTATTCCATCCACTTTGGTGAACTTGACATTCAAGGCAGGGTCAGGAAGAGGAGACATCTAGAGTACAGATGTCAATTCTCAATTTATATAGATTTAGTATTTTATTTACCAGAGCTCAAGCCTTTTCAATGTGTTGATTCTCACTTTCATCATGAATAGGGCTGTGCTTGCCAGCTGCCTGCCCAAACGAGAACTGTGCATTCAATCAGCAACAGAACTAGGAGTGCACCTTTACAAATAGTAGAATAGAATAAAAAGGTAAATAGACAGAGATAAGATACTGGAGCTGGCTGACAATATCTTGAGGATCTGTACAGTTGTGTGTTTTCCTTTTCCCTAATATTATGCTGACACTGTATCAAGTATCTGTTCTCAGTGCATAGGAGAATTGGGAGAAAATATTACATAAGTGGAATATTAGAATTTAGTATTGCCTTGGTCTTTGCAGGCATAATTTATTGAGGTGAGAGTATTCATTGCTTACTCTATGCTTTCTTGCAGAAATTTCTATAGGCCCTTTCACCAGGGATCTCCTTTTTTCTCTTTTGAAAAGACAAATTGGTTCTCTGCTGCATGTTTCATACTTCAAATGATGAGGAATGTGCTAAGACATAAGGAATATATATACTTTGTGACACTGGGAATATCAGTGTTTATACACATGATTTACAATAGGTACTTACAGATGGAATTTCTAGAGCTAAGGGAGGAGATGAGGATGACAGATATGCTGAATAATAAAATGTATTTCATTTCAAAAGAATACAGAAGTGACAATTACTCATGCATCTTATTTCCTTGTGCCTGGTTTGTGGCAATCTCTCAATGAAGAACTAGGTAAAAATAAATAGGTGAAAAGGAGATATTCTGTGGTGATATTGGGGCATTGTATTCCAAACCAACATCCATCAGTAACAGAAGAGGGTAAATATCAAATTGCACCCCTTCACAGCAAACTCTGGTTAATTTAGTGATCAGAAAGGGTGTTCTGAAGGGAAGCTTTCCTGCCATATGGCACTCTGCAAATGAAACTACACTTTCCTAAAGCTTTCTTTAGTTTGGGTACACTCCAGTTCCAGCCTCTTGTTTTCTCTTTGATCAATAAAAGGGTTTGTGCTCTCTTAATTACTTCAACATGATGCTGTAGTTTTGTCTGTGTGATGAGCAGGATAAGCTGGGGTCCTGTGAGCATGTTATTGGACCAAAGTGGCACTCGGATTTTCCTGTGGCTTCCTCAGACACTGGAGACACCGAGTGCCCACTTTGCAGGAAGTCTAAGGTTTCACTTAGTATAAGAAACTAGAGATACGGGATTGGGATTACTGCTGTGTTTGCTGAAATCCCCTCCTTTCTCTCATCTAGAGGAGAGCTTATCTTTAAAAAAATTCAACTTTGTTTTCTAATTTGGTTCACTGGGGCATCTTGATAACTGGAATTATGTTCCTTGTCTGGTAATGATTAACTTTTTATTTTCAATCTGTCTAGATTCATTTTCCTGACCATATTCTTGAATGATGTTCTCATTAAACAGAAGATTTTCAAGATTTAAGAATATTCATTAGTTAGTGATGCCAGCAGTGCCTTGGATTTCATATGGAATTGGAAGTAAAAATAATAATAGATATGTCAGGTTATTCTCAAAATTAAAATAAAAGCTGTCATTTTACAAAGGTATACACAGGGAATTCATAAAATCAACTGGTTTCCACACCTTCATAATGCAGTGTTCCTATGACTCCACAGTAATTATATTTTATGAACTCCACCACATCAAACTGTGAACATGTCTTAAATTTCTGCATATTCTATTACCACCTGCAGTTGTTCAAACAGAGAAACCTAATAAATTATCAGCAGAGGGATTCAGGCAATAGTAGAAGGAGAGTGACTGTGGAATTCATGTCTTTCATTACAACAGTACAAAAAATTCTAGTAAAATGATTTTACCAATAACCTACAGCAGAGCTGGGAATTTCCTGAGGTTCATCCATTGTGCAGCAACTGGTTACTGGGGTTGATGGCCAGCCCATTCATATGTCTGAACTGGCCAAAATTAATGTGATTTCAGTCCCTGGATACAGCTGAAATTCATATAGAGGCTTTCTGTGCCTCAGGCACTTTCGTGTGTTACAGTCTGGTCCTGTCTTCTTAAGTGCTGTATGAGGATGATATGTAGGCTCCAAAATTACCTAAGCTGTCACTGAAAATATTGCCCTTTGCTTTCAGTGACCTTTTTCAGCTGTAAGTAACCCTGAATTTTCGACTTTTACTGTTTATATTTTTGCTAGTCTGAGCCCTTGTGTTGCCTGCACCAGAGTAACCATTTGGATGGATAGGCAGAGCAACTATGTGCTTTGGTAGGACTGACTTTGCTTCCAGTTGAAATCAATTCCACTAATTCAAATGATATCTTTTCTTGTCAACACCAGAAGATGTGTTGTTGAAGCTGAAACAGCAGCAGATTATTGTTAGCTTTACTGAGGCAAAATCCATTGCCGGGTAGAGCTCCAAAGTGAAGCCTGAATCACCTATTTTAAGCCTCTTTCATTCTACATACATGTCTGCACAAGTACATACACAGATATGCAAACTATTTTGTCAAACACACTGAAAAAAACCTAGAAGCAATTAAAATTGGAATATACTGCCAATGGTATCTCATAATATTAAGCTAAAATGTTAGTTTTTTGGAGCTATAGAACATGGGAATATAGATTCTTGTATGAAGATAAAATATAAACTAGCAAAACCAAGTTAATTTAGACAAAATTATTCCACTGTCTGCCCTCAAAGAAATGTAGGGGAAAAAAAAGGAACACTGAGAAACGTGAAAGAAGTTATAAATGCATTATGCCTGCTGCAGGCTTCTTCTTGTTTTTCTCTCTTTCATACAGATGCTATAGACATAATTTAAACTTTTTTTTTTGCTTACAAATTATTTTATAGTCTTCTGAAAAAAGGTCCCAGACAGTGTAGGAATGCTATACATTTATCTGTGTCAGCAATAAACATTATTCCTTGCAATGAAACCCTTGCATTGTGACTTTGAGCATTTGATTCAGGATCACAGGATGCTGATGTTATGGAGGTGGTTTAATCAATCACAAATAATATGGAAGGAGAATGAAGCTTTGTCCCTATGTGCTGTTAATTACAAATGTCTTGATTTAAATTTATATTTGCACCCTCTTTTATTTGTTTGTCAAACAACATTTAGAAATTCATGTTTAGAAGGCAATAGTTGGCCAGAAGAAGGTATTCAATTTGCTTATGTAACAAAGGGAAAATCTAGCCTCTCTTGGGGACTTTTAAAGGCACTTACTGCATTGATTGTACCAACCACTTTGGCACTTACTACAGTTGTGATGCTTAAGCAGTGCTTTAGAACATATATGCAAGTTAGAGAGACTGGATTCCTGCCACCTGCTTGCTTTTCATAACATGCATATAGCTTTGGTTATTTTTTGTTGCAGATGAAAGATATGATCAGAACAGGTACAGATATCCCCAAAATAGCGTTCACCTAAGTCTGACAAGGGAATGCAGAATCACAGATACATAGCTGCAATCTTGTTAGCAACAACAATCTTGTTACTGTACATCAGTGTTATTAGCTCCTGAGCTGTGCTTCTGCCTTCAGCATACAGGTTTGTCCAGGGAAAGTGCAGTATACAAATACTTAAACTGTCCCTGAAAACAGCCCTTATTGACTGAACAAATTACCACAATTTGTGCTGTTGGTTCTCATTAGCCATAATGAGAAAATGCAGATCTCTATTCAGACTTGCAATCCCCCCTCTCTCCTGTGTGGGAATATTCATGCTATTCTCGGCAAAAGCAGTGCACTGATTTCCCAATCTCTTCGGAAGAAAACTTCAATATATGCATAAGAGACATGAGAAGAAGATGATGGGATTATAATACTACTGAGATTTTTTAAAAAATTAATTTTCTTCCTTTTTCTGCTCTCCATCCTTTTACATTTCCTTTATAAACTCCCTACTTTAGAGAACTCAAAAGTCATAAAACAATATACCATACCTCCTCTTCACAACTACTCTGTCAGGAATGGAAAAGTGTTTTGTATCCGTCACTCCACCTCACCAGAGCAGATGCCCTTTGCAATCACTTATATGGAAAGGAAAATTGTTTGCTTGGGTTTGTGTTATGCATTTGAAGCACAGGGATTACACAAATATTGTACAATTTTTACTGGTTGTGTAGTTGTTATAGGCTGAACAATTCTATTTCTTCTACTGTGAGGTAACTTGCATTAAAGGTAGGTGTTAAAACTGTCATCTCTTGTGACTTTTTGGCACAGAGGAAACCAAGACTATTCCTCTAGAGGAAGTTGTTGTTCAGTATTAGTCTGTCCTTTGTGATCTATCTGTATAGTGTGCAGATGCATCAGTGTGAGATCTGATGCGGATGCTTTGTTCTGTATCTTACAAGAGTTAGTAAAGTCAGATGGCTACTGTGTAGAGGATATGATTTGACTATAATCTCCATCATTTGGTCTGTTGTGGTACCTTGAGATCTTGAGAACTTTTTCATAATAGGAATATTTGAACTGAATGTGATAAGACAGGGACCTGGGCTCTTGATGTTGAATTGATGCTGTTGCACTAATAAAAGTAGTAATACTCAGCAGAGCATCAATACTAATTATTTTCCAATATCAACACATAACATTATCTGTAGTGGAAAACCACCTTGCCTTCGGCTTGTCATATTACAAGGACCTATTTGCTGCTGAGGATTTGGTTAGTTTTTTGTTTCTCCTGGTCTTTCTTTTGGTGTCAGCCGTCAGCAGATGCCTGAAATATAAGAGGTATAATACAGAACTGTGGGTAATCCTCACAGCTGTCTGCAGCTTAAGAGTGGATCCACTTTTCAGCCCCTTTGAGCAGAATTTTCTAAGGTGGAACACAGAGACTGTCATAGCAAAAAGCTATAAAAAGAATGTGACTAAATATATAGGTACGGGGGTAATAAAAAAACAACTATTTGCATAGCATTTTCTGTTTCATATTTAGGGCAATTTGCCAGTCACAAAGTCTTTAACTTAATTTTTTCTGATTTCCTCCCTTTCCTTTAGAATATAGACAATAGGTACAAAATTTCAGTGTTGCAAGAAGATTATTATTTCTGCTGCACTCCCAAGACATTGATATTTTTAGTACAAATCAGTGTGATGCCTTAAACATTCATGATAAAGCAGTACCAAGATTTAAACTATGTATAGAAGGATTGTACTGATGCTTTGTAACATATATATATATATGTGGCATTGGCTTTTAGGCCTTTACATATCTGCTTCAAAAGTGGCTGATTGTAATGGAATTTGGGGGCTGTGTTGCCCTCTGTTATTTCAAGCAACAAAAATTCTGAAATTTAACTGGAATTTTAACTCTTGTGTTTGATTTGCCTTGGTACCTTAGAAGATTAGGTCATTAATCTTGGTGAAATATTTCATGACAGCAGTTCACATTCAAAAATAGTCTGGTATATTTTTTGACTCCTTGTCAGAGCATTTTGAGGCAGGACATATTTAGGTAGAGTTTGAGCTTCACAATAAAGTGTAAGTATCCCATTAGTGCTCATTGTTCTCTAAGACTGATGGCTCACTGACCTGACCACCCATTTTACAATTAGGAGGATGTTTAAAAGACTGGCCTCCATGAGAAGATGTGACAGGTTCTTCGTAGCTTGTCAGGGTTGCCTTGCTTTGGAAAAACATTGAGATGAATTGTTTTCTGTGTGAGCCTATTTTTTCTGGGAAGGGTGGCAGTGCATACTACAACATTATTGTAGCATTTCAGAATCTTTAAAAAAAAAGTTATACAAGAATCTGTAAGAATTTCTTTTTAGCCTCTATTTCCAGACAAAACTCCTCTTCTTCCAAGGTTTTTTAAATCCTGTACACTCTTTTTATCTCTACCGTACTGAGTTATGCATCACCATATCGTAATAATTAGCAACATCCTGTTACTGCCTTAGCCTCTGTAAACTGACGATCTGCTGCATGTCTCTCCCGTGTTGTTGCAAACAAGAAAGCCAGGCTTGTTCTGGCATCTGTGCTAGAGTGAGGAGTGTATAACAGTATTATATCTGGCACGTCATATGGATGCCTTGTTTGATAACATCAATCACTGGCTTTGTGGCTGAGACTTTTTAATGATAGTACCAAGCACATTCCAGGAATCTGACTGAAACAGAAAAGGCTGGACCCAAAAGGCGCTTGTCGAAATCTAAATGTCTCGAGTAGAATTCAAAAGCCAGGGCACAAAGTTGTGATGTGGAAACTGCTGTTCATCTGCTTCCTAACCTTAGAAGGGCAGTATGAGTGCTGCTCTCTTTGATGGCAAAATTTCTTGGGCACCTGGAGTCTGACTGCTATGAAGGTACAGGATCTATGATTCTTGATGTGGTCAAATAGCTTGCACTTAAGCCACATTTGGATTCAAAAGCTTCCCCTCCTTTGCCCTCTGGAGCACTGCTAATGTGTACTGCACACACTGAGCATAATGTGTTGATGCCTACTGCTGCTGTTCAAAACAGCATTGGAGAAATTTGAGACAAAAACTGTTTTCTTGATGCCTCAAGATCCAAACTCCTTAGGGTTAGAGTGTACTAGATATGGGGAGGGTGGCATTGTTCAAAATATGAGCCCAAGCTGCCAAGCTTCTCTTATAGCTTGCACCCTAGAAGTGGTCATAGGGAAGAGAAGGAGGAAACCGTAGCAATCTGGTATAGGACAGACAATATGAGAGTGTGTAGAGAAGGTTAGGGACTGTGCCAAGGGGTCTAGGAAGAAAAAGGCAGGTGGCGGTAGTGGGATGGTGTTGGAGACAGGAGAAGAACACTTTGCAGTGAGGTTTGCCAGGTGAAGTGCTCAGGCAGCAAGTAGCAAATGTTGGTACAGTTTCCTAATGAGCCAAACCTTCCAACTTCCAGGAAATTGCCCAGTACCACTTGATAGGCATGGCTCACTAAGGAGGAAGGAAACATCTCTGCTTTTTGACTTCCTATCTCCATGTAAAGCAAATTCACTACTATATGAGAAGCAGCTATTGTGGTCCCTCATTGAGCTGAGAAATGCTTATCCGATGTTATTAAAATGAATCTTTGGATTGGGAACTGGCATTTGTGCTCTCTCAGGTGTGTATTGCAGCTACAAAATACAGCATTTCTAGATTTTAGGTGACATTTCCTGGTATGAGGTGGAGTAACTGTCATAGGTGAAAAAATGGATTGAACTATGAATGCCATGAGGTGGCAGATAATTGGATGCATGCATGTGTGCAGGTGAGTGTCCCAAGTTGAGCTGCTGAATTGAGCAGTAGACTGCTACTTGCTAGCTGCAACCAGCAAAAGTTGCTTGTAAACTTTGATAACACCTGGACTAAACAGAAATGTAATCTTCTCAGTTCTCCACCTAAGAGAGACATGAACCAGAAACAGCAACTGAGTGTCTGATCACACTCTGTGCTTCTGCATGCAGCCAATTTAGATCAGGAAAGGTGGGGGCTTGGGGTGCTGGAAAGAAGAGCTGATGTCAATAAGAAGGGTTTCTGAAAAGAAGAAACAGTCTTTGAAAAAAACGAAGGGAGCCTGGAAAGATGAAGGTGAAGAACTTGGTAGGAAGAAAGATCTTGGAAGTGATCCTGAAGACCAAAGATCTCACCAAGACCTAAGTGGAGATGAATGCCAGGAGACACCTGGGGACCTTGCCTTGTAACAACCAACATGGGTCATGGTGAGTGGTGACACAGTGGGAACTAACTTGACTTTCTGCCTGACTGTCCTGGGCAAGCAGCAATATTCATGCTGGAAAGGGATGGCAAGATCTGGTAACTACAGCACTGGAGGCAGTGGAAGTGTGATTGCCTCAATCAAGTAGAGTAAAAGTCTTGTCTCACTGGTTGTAAAGTATACCCCAGTACACAAATCCTCTGGAGGATGTTGTTCACTATCTTTGCCTGTGGCACTCTGAATCATGGATCCTGTGGTTACTGGGGTCCCAGTGACTTGGCGCAGCCTTACAATTGCAAATCTACCTTCCCTTAGGGAGCAGGAATTTCTGAAGCTGGAAGGATTTTCTACCACATCCATTTTGCCTCTGTCATGCATTAGCAAATCCTACAGCTATTTCAGGCCAGGAACTCATATAAAGTTAGCATTTTCTACTAAAACTGGGTCTTTGGAAGGGCTTATAATTATCTAACTGAATGATGCGACCTGAACTTTTGTAAGACAGATGGTTTTAAATATAAAAATACCCTTCCTGTAGATACATAATATAATTTTGACTTCTTTTTTCTCCTCTCCTCTCATAAATGAGTGACAGTATTTAAGGCTTGCAGATACCTCAGTACAACTACAGCATGGCATTCTCATTTTCTTCACCTGTCTTTCCTTCCGTCTTGCTTTTTTATCTTACCTTTCTCTGGTTTGTCATCTCCCTATTCTTTTTCACTGAGGTACTATCTGGTCAGGTCTTCCCTTTCCATAACTGCTCAGAAGGCTTTTATGAGTGCAAGTTCATTGCCATGGAAGAGTCTGTGAAATACTTCCAATGTCCATATACACACTCTGCAAGGATTTATAAGCAGAAAAACTCAGTGTACCATCAAAGAAGGAAAGGCATTAAATTTCTTTAGTTATGGAAAATCACTAGCAACAAATTTGGCTTAGATATAGTAATGTTGTTGCTGCTTTGCGGGTTATTCCATTTGATTTGAAATTTAGATTTCCTGACAGATATGCATCTGACAGAAGTCACAGAACCAGTAAAACCACTGGACTGATGCTGGGGTATAGGTAATGAGCAGAGTTTTTGTATCAAAATCAGAACAGAAATAGGCCATATGGGACACTGCTAGTAACACCACTGGAGGTACTTCTGGCATGAGAAATGTACATGTGCTAGAATTAGGTCATGCTCCTTGTCCAGTTTCTAGCACAAAATTCTCTGACTCTGGCACTTGCCCCAGTGCACCTGAGGGAGAGCGATCTGGCCTGGCATCTGTCATCAGTTTTGAATCTTAAAATGGAGATTTATGATAGTCTGTGGAAAAATCAGTGCCTCAAGCAGATCTGCCATGGCCTGCATTACCTTCCCTGAGGGTGTCTGTGATTCTTGACAGAGCCTTGGTTGTTAGGAAAACAGGAAACTAGAAGGTTTTTATTTGAAAGAAAAAAAAATCTTACAGGGTTACTCTAAGCTGAACATTATAAGAAGATATGTCTCTATAAAGATGAAGGGTGCACAAGCTGGGTATCCTAGCTCTGAAAGGCACAGACCTTGGAGATTTTTTCACTTTTTCTCAGCAGCATAGACCACAGATCACCAGTTGAAATCATCTTGGTGCTTCTAACTGACTGGTTACTTGTCATTGCAAAAGTCTTAGTTACCATCCACATGTCAAACTCTCCTGTTCTCTACATATAAAAAGTGACTTAGTCTCTTTGTAGGTTGAATTGCTTATGTCTCTGCTAGTCAATAAAATGAGCCAGGAGATGGCCTCTGGCCCTGAAGCCAGCTCATTCAGCTTGCCGTTATCCTTGAGGTGATGCTCTTCCTTTTTAAAACAAGGCTACACAGACCTAGCTAAAACCTTGTAAGAAAGAGCTGTAATGTTTTAATACTCTGAAGGACCATTTGCCAATGCTCAGACATGTATATTTGTGCCCAACAGGTAGATGTTAATCTAAGCAAAGTTTCTGGGCCTTTTCTAGAGGTGTTCATTAGCCAGCTAAGGCATAAAATCTGCCTAATGAGCTGTGTTTGTCCCATATTAGGGATATGGAGGATGCCAGTACAATCTAAATATAAGGGTAAATGGGCAGACCAAAGCTGTAATAAACCACAGGTGCAATGTAGGGTGTGTATGTGGCATGGCACTAGACCTGCTTGATATCCCGCATCCTCTGCCAGTATGTTGGATTGGGATTTGAATATTAGATGCTGGGATTACCATGGTGGATAAAATTTATGCTGGTGGGCGAGGCAAATATTGTGTGTTTCTTCTGTGAAGAGGCTTTTCCCTGGTTTCTGTTACTAGTGCTTTCATCTAGAATTAATCAGATTTTAATGTTTTAACTGCACAAAGTTTGATGTAAGTATTATAAATATTTCAACAATTTTTTTGCCTTTGTTCCTGATGTGTAACATGACATTTATACTCTTTATTGCCCAACTGATCCTACGCCTTGCAAAACTGCACAATCCTTGATAGCAGAAAGTCCTCATAGGCCTAATGTCAATGATGCAGGTGAAGAAACACTGTCTTTTTGATCACAAAAGGAAGCTTCTGTGCAGTGGAAAACCACAACTATTTTGGATTTTAGTTT
Source organism: Neopelma chrysocephalum (assembly GCF_003984885.1). Lineage (NCBI taxonomy): Eukaryota > Metazoa > Chordata > Aves > Passeriformes > Pipridae > Neopelma > Neopelma chrysocephalum. The sequence continues at coordinate 27,930,564 of NW_020897694.1, read as the reverse complement.
TATAGATCATGTAATGTTGGATATTTAACAATGAATGGATAACACAGCAAAATATTACACACCTTTAAGATGATTAAATGAATACCTTCTTTGATTGATGAACAGCTTAATGCTAGAAATAACTTAGCAGGCTTTTTTATGTCAGCCTGCTTGTAGAGAGAGTGAGGCAGTGTTTTAAGTAGTGCAGTATGTTCTGTGAGTTTGGTGCAGTGCAGCAAGCTTGTATAATATTAGCATCATCTTGATGTTACATTTGGATCTTAACTTAGAGAAATGGAAAATATCCAGTGTTTTGCCTGCTTTTCTGTGTCTTTACCCTTAGTCTTCTTTCCTTAAAAATAAAATTGCAGCTCAGCAATAAGTTCCAGTACAATGTTGCTACCAACCAGTCCACCATTTCCTGTGGATTGATTTTTGTGTAGATGGTTAAAGACTCTTGAGCAAAATTTATGCCAACCCTGGGAAGTCATGGGTCTAAGTCGTTTTTTAGCCCCATGTAAGTAGGGAACAACGGTAGGATGCTTCTATGCTTTTCTCAGTGCAGTGTCCTTAAAAACAGTTTTAGGGTCAGATCCATTCATTGTCAAGTATTATCAAAAACACCAGAGCCGGTAGTTCTTGCAGTACTAATATTTTATGCTTTCTTTTCTCTGAAATCTTTGGAAACATCCATGCAACACATTTTCCTTTAGTTATCAGGTTTGCTGTTTTCTCACCTGCATTTATTTCAGTGTATTAGGACTCCACAACCAGATTCCTGAATTCCACAATGTGAAGCTCTCTTAAATGAGCTGAAGTCTTTAGCTGCTGTCTTTACAATTTTTCCTGCAGTAAAGGTGTGTTTTTCCAGGCCTTTTTCTGAAGATCTGCTTAGTCTCATAGTAATCTTTTCTGCTTACTCATAAAGGGACAATCTAATTTAGAAGGCTGCTTCTCATGAAAGACAATCTTTTTATCTGCCAATTTTGCCCTAATTTTTTCAGAATGAAGTCATCTTTTTCACAACTGAGGACTAAAAATGACAAATTATTTAATTTATTTGTCCAGGCAGAATAAAGCATTTTTTTTTAATCAGGCTTATTTCAGGATAAATGCACCTAAACTACAGTCAGCAGTCACCTTTCCTATTTTCTCAGTTCCTCACCATGATCCTTAATTAAACTGTATCTTTTCAATGTAAATACACTGCAACAAAATAGAAGTGTTTTATGGCCATAACTCTCATGGGTGTTGTTGCTAGGCTGTTTATGCATACTGTGATTATTCTGCAGCTCTTAGGAGGGGTAACAGTGATGCAGTAATTCATAATTTCATAAAGTATAATTTACCAATCATAAGATTCAAGTGCTTTTCAATAGTAAAATTTTAGAGATTTTTTTTCAATGTATCTCTCCCTAAATCTTTCCTAATGCCAAAAGAATAGCAGAAGAAAGAGAAATGGGTCAGGTAGGAACTTTCTGGTATTTTGAATATATTTCTATATAGTATTTTTTATATGCTGTTACATATTTTCAATCACTGTCAACCTCCTCTCTTCTTTTTCTTCTATTTTCTCTCTCTTTTTCTTTTTTAAATTTATTTTAATATTTTAAGTCCTAATCTCCTTCTTTCAGTTTCCTGAACCTAACTACAACCTGCAGAAGAAGGAATTTCTGATTCAGTTCATTTTATATAGTTTCTGTTAAATGATTCCTATAAATTAGCTTTCCAACAGAAAATGAGTCTTGGTGTTGGATGCTGCACCAAAATCTGATGATGCAAAGACATCTGGGCTAAGGCAGAAAAGAGATTTAAAGCTGACTTTTTTCTTCTGAACTCATTCTGCTCTCCCACACACATATATGCACAATTTCTCTCCTCTGCCTCCTAGTACATTCGCCACCCCACTTCTTTCTTACTCTTTTTTTTTTTTCTCCCTCGATAAGTGTCTGAAAACTGGAATTAGAGATGAGTTATATTAATGTTGCATTCAATTTAAAGGGAAGTTCTGAGTGCCCAGCCCGGGGAGCACAGATCAGCATTTCTCAAACGACTTGGCATGCAGTGGTAAGGAAGAAAAAAATACATTGAAATACCACTGAAACCTCTACTCTCTTTTTTGATGGCTTCTTATTCTCAAAGTTTTAATTTAAATAGTTTTCTTTTTTCTTCCTTTTTTTTTTTTTTTTTAAATACATACATGCCTCATTTTTCTAGTACTTTTAACACTGAGTGTAAAGGATGATGAATTTGAGGACAGCTGCTGCTCAGATGGTCTCTCAGCTCTACTAACAAAGACACTTTTTTCTCAACTGTGCCTGGACATGTTCACCACAGGATGAAAGCTGAACACTTTCTTTAACTAAGATGATGCAGGACCACAGTGAACATAATGGGTTTTTATACTTCCTAGATAGAATAACAGATCAAAGGATAGATTAGGGTGGAGCCTGGAAGTCCTAAAATATTTTTAAAACTATCAGAGCCTGGTCTTCACCAGTGCTTCATCTCAGAGTTAGTTACCACAAAAATACAGCGTGGGTTTGTGCTGAAGAAAAGGCTGTGTGAAAGAAATGATACTGTCTGATATTCAGAAAACTTTGAAATGTTAGCAACCATGAATACAAAGGCTTGAGAAGACCTGGTAACCATTCTAATGACTTCTTCCTTGGAATGCCACTTCTGAAGGTATTGTCCTTGTTTATTTGAAAAGAAGGAACTACCTGATGCAATTGCAACCCCCAAAAGTGTGAGATCACACTGCTGCTCAGAAAGATGATGTTAGAGGTTTAGAAAGAAAGTTTTAAAAATACCATTAAGATCTGTTTCTAATTAATCGTAATTTCCAGCGATTGAATTCTCCTGTTTCTCAACCTTTGCATTTCTCATTAGCACTATTTTATTTCTTTTTTTCCTCAAGCCCTCTTATGAAACATTGTCATCCTCTGCAGGAATAGCAATTTTTTCTGTTTTACTTAAAGGAATGAACTTTAGGAAGACTTCTGCATTTCTAAATATCTTCTTTGTTCCCTTTTACCTTGTTGCTTTCAAGGTTTAAAAGTCTTTGTCTCTGCTGCCCTTTTTTTGTGGTTATCTCTCTCTGTGGTACACAGGAAAAAATTAAAGTCCGTGATAGCTAGATCATGGCAGACAGCACAAGAAGATTGTTAAGAAAAAAAAATCTTTACTACTATCTAAGACATCAAGTGTGTGATAGAAAAACTAAATGATTGCATGACCTTATTATCATTACTCTCCTCCATGTTCTCCTCTGGGTCAAACACACTGGTAGTTTTTTTTTACAAATAAGGCTTCAGGTCTCCTAAACAAATTTCATCTTTCCTTTTGTTCAGTGTTAAGCTAAACATGGCTAGAGGTTTGGGGACTTTGGGCGATTATACCTCCAATATTTTATGATATCTATTCTTCAATTTCTTTCTGAGAGAAAAATACTCCTCCAATTATAAGGGACTCAGATTTTTTCGTTCATTTATCCTGTGATCAATTGGAAGGCTCAATCTATCAAACCTTTGTAGAAAAACATGAGGCAATTTAAGCATTGAATAAACCTCCTTCTACTCGTAAAATGCAACCCGAGAAGAATGTTCTGGATAAAAATCTAAAAAGCTTTAATGAAAAGAGGCTTTCTTCTCTCATTTTGCTCTGAAGTGTGACAGTACTGTGAAACAAAGGGACAGGACAACTCTATCTAGTAAAATCTGGATTTTTCTTTCTTCATTAGCATCCAGTCTCAGCAGGCCATGTGCAAGAGTGTGGGGAGATAATTTGTACTCTGGTGCAGATTTGTGCTGAGTCACTAAGAAGATGCTGGAATGAAAGTGCCAAATCAGTAGTAAAACGGCCACCCCAAAGGTTATGGACTGAATGTAAGTTTTTTAGGAGAACTGAGGTGAAAGACTGCAACGAAACATCTGCCTCGTTTCCAAAACTGGGACTGCAGTTTGAAGGTTGAGTGACCTCAATGACACAAAGGAGATAATATACTCTGAAGAAACTACAAATGTTGGTGCCCAAATTTGAATTCTGATTTATATTTTTGTTTTTATTTTGGCTGTAAGTTCTTTGTCTTCCCCAAATCACCCTGCCATTTGAAGTTGAGTAGTTTATATTTAATTTGGAGCAAATATGGTATTAGGTATTGTATAATTAGACCTATGCAGTAATTTAAGATTACTATAAAACAGCCTAAATTTGTTCTTCAAATTTATGAACAGATTAATTAAATATGAAGTGATAAATAAAAATTAAAAAAAATCCCAGTTTAGCTGTAGGTAGATTACATAGGTGAATGCAACCTTTATACGATGCAGAATCTCAGGTCTGTTGAACGTGAGGGATGAAAGATAGAACATCTAAAATTATTTAAGTCTACATTTTTATATTATAAAAATATTTTTCATCAATCTGTTCATATTTGTATTCAGTGCTACCATGGTGGTAATATCACACTGGTGAGTCAAAGTACAAAAAGGGAAGCTTTACTTTTTCAAAAGTGAGTAGGAGAGAAGTTTGCATGCATCTGCAGAGATAGCAGTGAGACTTGCTGGAGTTTGTGCAGAAGAAATTTCTCAATTGCTTAGAAATGACTGTCAGATATAGGGCAGCATGCAAATCAAACAGATCACAAATGCAACCCTATCACAGCTCAATAACAGAATTCTTGAAACTTTTGCAGTACTAACATTATGAAATAAGAAAATACAATATGTGATAAAGAAGATTTTGGAGAAAGTATGTTGGTTTACTACATATTATGCATAATAACTTATACAGATCACTTAACTATGGTGAAAAATTAGTATGACTGCCACACAGTAGGATTTCCTTCTTGTTTTCAACTCCAAAAGGTTCAGAACTGTTTATATTCAATGAAATTTCCTCAGATCTCTGGCACTCTCTTAAGCCTACAGTCAAAAGTGTATAAAAATATTTTCCAAGTGGTTTAAGTTGCTTTCTACTTTGTATGAAGACAGCAATTTTAAAGTTCTTTTATGGAAGACAAAGATGAAGAAATTTTGTCAATGACATAATACTAATTTCTATTTCTGTCACAGTATATTTAAAGATTTTATGAAGGAATTTGAAAGCTATAAAAAATATTTTATATGTGACAAAATTTATGACATAATATAGGTGCCTGAAGGGTTAATTATAGTAAGTCATTCCTGAAAAAAAAAATTCTGGTAAATAGTTATTTTTTCATTAGAAACATATCATGAAGCAGAAAGACACAGAGACTTTAATTCTGCAGTGTATTAGCAAGAAAATATCTGTTTTCAAACTGTAATTTCAGCAATAAAATTTACCTTAACTTGATTTAGCCATTTGCTTTTGTCTTGATTTCTTAAGCATTCTGAAATCACGATGTTCAGTCCTGCCTCAAACACAGCAGTGGAAAGACCATGTTCTCTAAAGAGATGTGGACAGATTGCAGAACCTTCTGCATATTGATTCTGTTAAGCCTGAGCTCCTAATTAAAGTTCAGTTTTTCATATCAAGATTTATGTGAATGAAGAAAGATGTATTAAACTCAACTAAAACCGATAAATTCTAGTTTAAATAATAAATTTATTTTATTTTTAATGATTGAACAATACATTTGGAGGCTGTAGAACTTTACATCTCAGGGAAAATACGTATTATATGGTATTTTTAAGATCCTGCTTTATGTCATTGTCTTTTTTCCACCCAAGAAATATTTTGCCTCCAGTTTGACTTTATTATAAAAATAAGAAATGGTGATAAACTATTATATTGGGTAAAATCCAATAATCAATACATAAATCTTCGTCAGGCTTGAATAGCTGCAATAAACATCTACTGGCAAAATCAGAAACTGATACTTAAAAGAAAAATACATCAAATTTTTTGATTTTTTTTTTTGGTCCAGTACAAATAGAACTAAACCCTGAACTGAAGGAACCCATCAGCTGTACAGCATATTGTCAGTCGCAAAAGGAAATAAATAATCTCTTTTTAATGATAAATCCTAATTTGTTTCATAGGAATTTAAAAACAGAGAATGTAAATGTTTGTACAAATAAAAGCCTTCTTTGAAAGGGTGTATCTTTGGGATGACATCATGCTGAAACACATTTTTTTTTTTGTAAGCTGACTCATTTGACTTCTATGATTTTATTAACTGATTAATTATTTCTCTATGTAATTTTCTTCTAAAGAGATTTGGTGCTCATTTGTTTCTTGTAGCATTACTGTTTAATTAGGCAATCAACTTTGTGTATACCTGCTGGTAGAAAAAAAAAAGAAGCAACAGCCTTTACTCAATGTGTTCACTTAAAACTGCAAAACATAAACTTGAACTGAAAAAACAAAATGGGTTTAAAATACAGCTGAGTCTTGTTAACAGTGAGATTCTTGATGTTAGCATAATCCCACTGTTAGGGTATAATCCATGTTTTCCTGTGTAGAATATAACAGAAATTTCTCAAATAAAGCATTATTTAACTTGGCAATTGTTCTAAGACTTATAAACTCCTTGACAGCCCAATATTTAAGTTTGACCAGATTTTTCTTCCTTTACTCAAGTCAAGTAATGTCTCTTATCCTTTAAAATTCTTACTGTAATCCCTGAGATCACTTGCGGGATAAAGTGGAGCTTATTCTCCAAAGAATGTGAGCTTTCTCCACATAATGTCATTTGGAAGGTGTAGCATATAAAATCAGCAAATTTCTTCAAAAGAGAAGAACTTTAAACTTGTCTGCAGCATACTTCAACAATTTAGGGATTTGTAGGACAACATATGGACTCAATTCTAAAGTTATGGAACTCTTGTAAAAAAATAAGTCCTGGTAACATTTCTTTCTGTGTTGAGAAATCTGCAGAAACATCAATGAGAGCAGAATACAGTCCAGAGTAACTAATTTTAGTTCCACAATGTGGAAGAAATCAAAGCTATCGAACATTTCCAAACCCTGGGTCTCAAATAGTTTTATGACTCTTTTTCTTCACTTGCAAAGTAAGGGGAATCACAACTATGCAATGTTCAAAGGCTTGAAACTTTATAAGCAATGAAAAGACACTCAAACCCTCTTTTATATACTTCATTAAAAATATAAAATATATCTCAAACATAAATAATATTTGCAGTGAAAATAATATGATTTTTTTCTTTTGTTAACTTCTTTCTACCCCTCTTTTTCATGTGACATTTTCAGGATTTTTATAATGAACATGAAGAATACACATTGTTTTATAATTTTATAAGTAAAACTCCTAATTTTGATGAATTATCTTGATTTCAAAATTTAAAGGAAAAAAAAGCTCCAAATTACTGAAAAACTATTTATAAAGTAAGGAGTAATTGTGCTACTTTATTACTAATTTGCTATGGCACTTCTGGCTTCAGGAACTGTCACTGTTTTTAGCAGGAGAGGAGCAAGGAGCTTTCACTGTTCTTGCATTTAACTTATTTTTTCAATTAAGGATTAAAAAAAAATGACAATAGTTTAAAAAGAAATTGTTCATACAATTAGTCATCCCATTGAAATGTGTTTTTCCCTTCTTATTGGTTTGATACTTCAGTAATCTTTGTCAGCTTTGCAAAGCTTAAATCTCCTCACAATATGTTTCAGTTATTGGGCTAATTAATGTACAGCTTTACATGATTGAGTGATCAGTGCAAATTAGATACCAACAGGGGCTATTGACCTAATGTGCAGACAATCCCCAAAACTAGATCTCCAAAGTTTTTTAATGAATTCAGAGTGTGGAGTTAGCACCACATAACAATGCGTGGCTGAGCCTCGGGCTTAAAAATAATTCTCCTGCAGTTACGAAACATAGAGAGGACTTGAGTGCGCCCAGAACACTTCATGGTGTCTCCCTCCCATCAATGAATGGATTAGCAGAAGGAAGATGAAAAGTAATGTCAGTCAGTGTTGTTATGTCATTACAAAAGTTAAAATGACACTTTGAGGTAAACTAACCCTTTCTTTGGGAAAGCTCAGTCTCTGTGTGACACTCATTTTACTGGAAAGGGGAAAGGGGAAGTAACATTGAATTTGCATATTTGTAACAAGTGAAAAGGTGAGTATATTTCTGATGGAAAAAAAAATATCTCTGAGTTTCTGTAATTATTTGGTGGAAAATTACCTTAAAAGTGCAAGTGTTGATGACTAGAACTCATCAGGGGGCGGAGCCAAGGGGATTTGCAAAGCCAAAACCAAAACCAAGTGTATCCCTTCGGTCTGCTTAATTTCTTTCTATGACTTATTTTCAGAAATACAAGGCCTGGTACCATTGGATTAAGGTCAGGAGCACATCTGCTGCTAAAATTTAGGGATGAGGGATATGAAAACACTCTTTAAAATGCATGCAACAATGCCAGTTTGGGTTTTCTCTGCTACATCTGCCTATGATGATCTATTTTAAGAATAGCTAGGCTGTGTGGCATATAACAGCGTGGTTTGCCTTGTTAAAAACTTCACAGTTTAAGCACTTGTTTGAGTTGCTTACTTTACAAGCTTACAATAGTTCTGCAGAAACTTCTTCCCTGACTTCCTAGTTTATTCTGTTGTAAGCCAGACCTGACACCCATAGATGAAATGTGACACAGGTCACCAAGCCCACCCTTAGCCAGGTAATACCTGGGCCACCAAGTTTTTGCTGGTGTCTGAAAGCATGAATGATACCAGTGTTTTTTTCTCTGATATTGGATGACAGGTGTAATGAAGTCCCATTTGCTGGAAGATTTTCTTGGCATTTGAAGCCAAAATAATTCTTTGTACCGCTTCAGAGTGAACAAGTGTGCACTTCAAAGCACAGACATAGGGTTGTGAGCTGCTCTCTTTCATTTTCACCCCTCTGTACAGCTTCACAAAGCAGAACAAAGGGGTATGTATTGGAAGAAGCTTCTCACGATTTCCATTTATTTGTTTATTCATTTTTTCTCCATTCATTCACATATTTTTAGAAGACACTATTCATTTCATTTGTGCATAGCAGATAAAATTAATTAGTGTGCTGCAGATAATAGCACATAAAGGTCATCCTCTGAATTGTGTTTCACTTTGGTATCTTTTTCATGCTTTGAAGATGATGGTTTGATGTTGTTTGTACACTGTGGAGTGCATTTCTATCCCTTGGGAACATATTGAGAAAAAAAATAATAGCAGCAGAATGGTACAACATAGCTGTTCTGCAGTGTTTGTCACTGCTTTAAACGTCTCAGCTGTTTAAAGCAGCACCTCATGACAGTGCAGAGGTTCCTCAGTCCATAACATGAAGGCATTGATCTGAAGACACTGAAATAGATGTATCCATGTGTGAGAAAAGGCATGTGTTGGGCTGGAGGTTATTAAATTATTCCAAGTTTTTTTTGCTGTGGTGCATTTCTGCAACATCCTTCCTACTTATCCCCTTCACACCCAGTGCTGGGTTAGGCAAGTCAGTTTAAAATGGGTCTGGCATCATAAAAAGGCATTTTGTTTATCAAATATTTCCCCCTATAAATAGTGCAGGAGTATAAATGAGGCTCCTTGGGAAAAATGTTTTAGATTTCATCAGTACTCATGTAGAATTTTTTTTCTGTGGACAAGTGCCATGAGTTTATTAATGGTCACAGAGCATGTCATTCAGCTTCTCCACCTTGAACGGGGTGACATACGTGTCTCATCATCAGTGAAGATGCAGGCAGCAAGCAGCAAGTGTTCAGGACCTGCTTTGGAAGAGATACATGCAGGGTCAGGTTTAATTGTCACATCACGGAGTTAGCTGGACCACATCGTCATGTTTAGTCACATATGGGTCGTGTGCTGGAGGCAGTCTGATATGACAAAGCTTTGGGGCCAGGGGTGGTGTGTATATGTGCCCGTGTACACACCTGACTTTGATGTGTCTCTGCTGCTTTTCCCTTTGCCTGCAAAGCAACTGGGAAGCAATGAGTTGCCAGGACTGTAGAAATGAAGGGAGGAGAAGATGATGAGTGAAGAGTGATATGAGGAAGTCAGGGGTTGGAGCTTGATAAGGGCTTACACTCTCTTCCTGAAAACTAGCCCCTGAAGTCTGTTAGGGGAGACAGATGTTGCTGCTAAGAGATGATCTTACAGGCTTAGACAAGTATTAGTTGCGCCGATGCAAAGATGAGAGGAAGGTGGTCGCAAAGATGAGAGGAAGGTGGTCCTATTGCAGCTTATCTTCTCATGGTAAGCAGTCTGTAGAGTTAAAGTAATTTCTGATCTGTGAAATGGCAAAAAAAATCTTAATTTTAAGGATACTGTTTTTCAAAAAAAATCAAGAGTATACATTTTAAGTCATCTGGGAGACTTGGTAGCTTAGTATGGTAATGGTGTTTGGAAATTTCTCCTTGTAGATAATGCTCAATTCATTATGTTCGATGCTGTCCAAAAGTGTAAGTAATTTATGCAATATCTTATTGGAACTGCATTGGTTCCCATGCAGTTTTCACTAGAAAGATGCCTACTTATTTTTTCATTTATTAGCAATTAATGTTATAAGTATACTGTAGAGAAAGAACCAGAGTCCTAACAGTAGTTATGGCTACAATATGCTGGTGGATTACTGTGAAAGGCATCTGTTTATTGCCATGCAGCTATGGAGAACATGACAATCTTTTTCTCAAGTGCAGAGTCATCCTTCACAGAAACTCCTGGTATACCAACCCAGCTTTCAAATAAGGTGGCTTCCAAACAGGGTCCCTGTATAGAAATTTAAAGAGAAGAAAACACCATTTACTGCTCTAACTTCAGCTGTTGTTGGTGATGGGATAGGTTCTTTCTAGGAATATATAACCTATTGTCATGGTTTAAGCCTGGCTGGCAACTAAAACCACAGAGCCACTCACTCACTCAACCCTCCCCTCTCTCCACTCCCTATCCCAGTGGAATGGACATGAGAATCAAAAGTAAAACTTGCAGGTTGAGATAAGAACAGTTTAATAATTGAAAACATCGTAAAATACAATAATAATAGTAAATAATTATAATAATGATAATAAAAAGGGAAAAGAAATAAACCTAAACAATTGTTCACTGACAGCTGACCATTGCCAGACCCTGTGCCTGAACCCAGATTGGCCCCCCTTCCAGGTAACTTCATCAATTTATATAGTGGGATTGATGTCCTATGGTGTGGAGTATCCCTCTGGTAAGTTCAGGTCACCTTTCCTGACTATGGTCTCTCCTAGTTTTTCTCTTTTATGTATCTCCTCACTGGCAGAGCAGAAGGCAAACACAGAAAAAAAGTCATTGACTTAGGATAAACACAACCTAGCAGAAGCCAAAGCATCAGTCCATTACCAATGTTATTCTCATTCTGAGTCCAAAACACAGCACTGTACCAGCTACTGAGAATAAATTAACTCTATCTCAGCTGAAACCAGGACAGCTATAAAAAAGATATATCCTACTTTGCATTACGAACAAGTCTTGTGTAGGTCAGAGGTGTTAAATTTTAAGCTGTTCAAAGCACATGTGGGTCATCTGCAACCAGGAAAGGATGCAGTATATCAAAAGTGCTTATAATAAACTATAAAATAGTTTGAATTACCTCTGATGCCTTTGATAATTACAATGTGATCCTTGGCTACTGATGGAAGTGCTTCAAAGGAGACACAGCGCTGAGTCTCGAGGACATTGTTAGTGCTGATGAGATCACTCATAATCAGTAAGTGGTTCATCATGCTCTTAAAAGCCAGTTGGGAAAGCCAGTAATAGAGAAAAAACCCTCAAAGGAACGGTGCCACTGTGTCCCACTCATATTGTTAGATGGATTCTCATAGTAGCTTTTTGTCTGGAAATAATTCTCCACGACAAACAATATTTTTGTATTTAAATGTTTGTGCCATGTAATAGGACCCAGGTCTGAAGAGTGTATTTGAAAAATTGGTGAGATATTTTGAAGCTCAGACTCACGATCCTACCTTTTTCAGTAAAAGGACAATAAGTATAAGATAAACATGGAATTAGAAAACATGAGAAAAATATTCCGAGAGTAAACTACTTTGTTTTTTATCCTTAATTTGCTACAGTTATTTAAAATAGAGTCAGCGTGTTTTGACAGTGGTTGCCCTGTCAATAGATTATGGCTGTCCAAAAGGGAAAAGTGTGTGTGCTCTAAGTGCTTCTTCAATTTTAGGAAGTAGCTCTTTTCACACTGGTTACTAAACCTAAAGATAATAAAAGCCACTCTGTTATTCTGACATTCTGTCAAAGATTTTTAAGGGATCCAATAAACTATCTGGGGTTATCTGAGACAACTGTTCTGAAGCAATGAATATAACTTAGCTGTTCAATTTTATTCAGGTTGTTAGGTTTTTTTCCCTGTAAACAGTTATACAGCATCATTCTTTTTAGGGCATATTTACATTTGGTAGCTGCTTGGTGACTGGAGGATCAGTAGGGTGCTTTCTTCTTCATTAACTGAGCCCATCCATTTCTTAAACGGAAATTGTCTAATCAAAGGCAGTGTTAAAAAGATAATCTTTGTGAAGTCAGAATAACTTAAAAATAATCAGTGATCGGCTGATTGTTCTGCTTGTTGCCCAGTCACAGGCTGCACCACAAAAATACTGTTTGTGAGTGGAGGGGGAGAAAAGTAGTGGCTTTCAGAGACCCTGTGCATATCTTGAAGGTGTGCCAGAGTCTGTTAGACTAATTTAGCTAGATTATTTTATCTGGTTTTTTTCCTGTGACAATGGACAAAGTGCACTTCCTCCTGCTGATCTGTGCAGCAGAGCTCATTTGGGCAAAATTTCATTCTTTCATATCCAAAAGTTCTTGAATCTAAAGAGAGACAGTAGGAACACAGCAGGTTCAGACCTATTCAACAACACAGGAAGCTGAACTGCTTCCAGAGAGCTTGCTTTGTCTGCTGGTAGGCTCCCTGAGACAGGATATTATGGGAAGATACCTCTCTCCCTCCTCCACCGCTCATCTTCAGCTCTTTATGTAAAAGATTCTGCACTCTTTTGTTTTTGCAGCAGAGGGGTGGCTCTGCAGAGCTGCTGGATGGTGGGCTGAGGGGCCCACATTCCCGGCTTTGTTCCCCAGAAAAGTGTGCAGGAGGTGCGAGTATGACTCATAAGATTGCCCCAGAGCAGGGAGTTGTGGGACTCTGTAGCTCTTCATCTGGCCAAAGCAAAGCTCCCCTGCTGAATAACACCACAGGGCTCAGTTAGCCCCATAGAGATCCAAGGGGCAACATGCAGCAGCACTCCCATCCCTCCAGCCTTTGTGACTGGAATTAGGTCTCCTTGTGACAAACCATAGAATGAAATAGTGGGCTGCTTTCTCCAGGGCAAGCACAGGCAATGTAAGCTTTTTATGTGCTTCCTACTCAACCAGGTGGCAGGGCCTACTCATCACCTTACTTGATCCACTCATTGCAAAAGACCAAGTGAAATCATCTGGATCAAGGTTGTGAGTATTTTCTTTGCATCAGCACAGGATGGGCAGCTGTGGTAGTGGGGGGAAATTATGTCAAGCATACCTTATCTATCCTAGTCACACATATCTGCTGACACCTTAGAAAGGCATCTGGCATTTAGATACCAAATCACTTTATCCAGCATCCTGGGCAATATATCTCTTACTGCTCTGAGCTCTGCTCTGCCACCCGAGCGCAAGAAGTGCTGAAATCCAGGTTCTGAAGCAGTCAGCCTGTTCCTGAGGTGACCACAGATAGAACTGAGCATCTTTATGTTATTTCCATCTACCCCTAATTCGAGTCAGAACTCTTTTCAGTATGACCTGGAATAACAGTATCGCTTTGTATCCTCAGTACTGTCTTTCCTTGTTCCTTTAAGTGGGAGTCATTCCCACTTATGTGGAACAAGGGAGCACATCTGCGCCCCAATGTACTACAGTAAAAGCAGAGGACTCATAAATTCCTAATTTCTTATAGGGTTCATGTGCCTTTCTCCAAACCCATGAGACACCTAACCTAGCACAACAGCTTTTGTCACTGTTAGATGACATCAACTAAATCCAGGCTTCATCTTCAGTTTTAACCTTGGAAGATTTGCATCTCAGTGAAGCCTTGGATGTGTCAGTTTTCTTCCTAAAAGCTTCTGTCTCTGCAAGATGAGGCAATGCTGAATATTTTAGACCCGGGAGACTTTTGTGGCTTCATAGCTAGATAGGTCCAAAAAGCTGATGAATTTGTGCTGATAGTTGAGTTTAAGAATTTATTTTGCTTACTCCAGTGAAATCATTACAGCTGTGTTACCACAGATCAGTTGTTACAAGGGTATGAGGCCTTGCTTAGAAGAATGCTCTAAAATGGCTACTATTTCTGTACCAGAAAAATTTTTGTACTTAGATTCAGACGGCTTCTGATAGCTGAGATCCTCAGTATTTGGAACAGAGCTCAGTGCTCACCTTTATGAGGCAAATTCGGATCCATTGCCCACATCTGTTCGGTTAGGAGGTCAGTTAGGAATCTTTTTAAGTAGCTCTCTTCTTCTCAAAACCTTATGAGGTATGGGAAGTTCTTTGGTAAGCACCCTGGAATAGGAACAGAAAATCTTTGAAGAAAAAATGAGAGTTACTTAACAGTACCTGGAATTTGATGGAAACACCTGCACTTCAACCACACATGTATTGCTATTTTCATGCTAAAGTCTCCTGACTTTACAAATAGCAAGATTATAGAAAACTGAAATGACTTTCTGGCTATTATGGACTTTTAGACTTATGACTGGATATGTTACAGTGAGTTTTTAGAGGTTTCCATTATCACAACTCTTCTGTTATACTGCAGGTGTTCACTACAAGGGATGCCAGTAGTCCTCCTGTTTGATACTGCAATCTGCAATTGCAGTGAATTGCTGGATGCGTGGTAATGCCACACAGCTGTTTCTGCCGTTTTGCACTGTGGAACAGATACTCATTGCAACATTTCCTTCCAAATACTGTCATGCTCAATCCTTCTCTCTTTAACCTTGAAAAATCAGGATCACACAGAGCAGTACATTCTACTGCATAGCCCACAGAGAAATCTAAGAAACGCAGTAGCACATCCTTCACTTTCTTTCACTAGAGTACTTCACAAGTAGACTGCATACCTCATGAAACTTCCTGTGAGCTTAACAGCAAAGTGATATCAAACTCCCACATACTTTGGACAAGTTTGAAGGTAACTATTTAAATTTGGTGATGGAAGAGATCTCAACTTAATAAATATCTGTAATGGACTTTAAATCTTGTGCTATTGGAGTGCTTAGTGATTATTGGATAGCTGTTAGGGAGAGAATTAAGGCTTAATGTAGATTTCAGAATGTTTAATTTGACAGAGGCCATGCAATTTTTGTGCAACACGGTAACATTTATAAGCTGATTCAAGCACTTCATGCAGGCGTACTGTCTCAAGTTTTCTTATTACAATTACGCATAATAACAATACAGTTATATGAAAATGATAGTGCTTAGGTAACCACAGTACTAGGAGCATTTGCCCATTATTCTGAAGAGCAGAGAAGTGGAAAAGTGCTGGATATGGGGAAAGGAAGTTTATATATGCTCTTGAAGAACACTCTTTTTCCACTGGATTTCCGTACAGCTCATCACATCTCTTCTGCATCTCAGTTATGCTTCTGTCAAATTCAGCAGGAGAACTATCTTTGTTTGGCACTGGGGAACAGATCTGAACTTTGATTAGTTTTGGTTGTTCTTGTGGGAAAATGTGCATAAGCATGCAATGGTTTTCTTTGGTTGCCTCACTCTCTTCAAATTCAAGTAGTACTTAGCATTGACCTGATAGGTAGGAAGTTGTACAGAGTACAGGGTGACAGATAGGCTGACTGTAAACATGCTAGTGTCCAGACGACTAGTATTTTCTCTAATGGCTTTATTCTCATGCTGAAGGTTTCTTCTGTGGCCTTGGCTATTAGGAAGTTTGCCCTTGACACAGCTCCTTTTGTCTATTCTCTGCAAAAGACACAACCAAATGTTTTCCATGGAGTACCTGGTTGCTCAGCACCATAAAGCCCACACAGTAGTAAGCATGCTCACTTAAGTTTCAAGATTGACTTTTAATCTATGTGACTTGTACAGGCTTCTCTTCTAACCTTTTACACTGCCTAAGTATGCTCTAGATGCTGTGTAAGGCAACCTTACTTAGTGATCAAAAATTTTTTCTAACCATTCAAATTCTTCCCACAAAGGCTGTGAAACCCAAAATACAGCTTGTTGACTCCTCGAAGGCTGCATCCTATCTGGACTTCCTTTTTTTTCTTTCTAGTGAAGTCCTCCTTCAGTGAAATCAGACTAGAAATACATATTCATTTATGCACTAGCACCTCTTCTTTGAGTAACCACTGAGTGGTGGATGCAGAAGTGAGGATGTCTGATCTTCTCCTTCCAAAGAAGCTGCTTAGACTTTCAAAAATATTTGAAAAATGTTGCCCCCATAGTATTTAACATGTCAAAACATGTCATTTTTCACCTGGTTTATACTGAGCTCCTATGCTTGCCTGCTGCTGCATTTAGCCCAACATACAGTTCTGAACTGTATGTTTCATGATTAACTTTTGGCTAGTTTATACTGTTTTTTGAGACTTTATGTACCCTAACAGATGGTGCGAAAATTTCTGTGATTAGTTTAATTTAACTTCTTCCCACTTTCTTAGCATTACCCTTTGCTTTAATTATTTGTTTACAAACTAGCTTATTCAAAGTAATTGAACTCACTGACGACAATGGATTGTAGTTGTGATATAAATTTTAAGATGTCAAAATTTAAGTAATTAACTGTTTTTCAAGGAAAACTTTTCAAGAAAGTGAAACCTCTATTGCAAGTTATTATATAAAATAATAAAAAAATCCATTCTAGTGTTTTGTGATAGATATTTCTAAAATTTGGCTATATATTATCTTGGACAAATTTGGGTTCTAGTCAAGTCACACTGAAAAGGAAAAAACACAAGGATAAATTTTATCATGCTCCATATCTGGAAAAACTGTCTTCTTGTGTGAGATTCATAGAGACTTGTGGCCTTTGTCAACAAAAACACTGGGAACAGTTTTTTACTCAGAGTCATGTCATAACCTCATTTTAAAACATCAAAATATATAGTATTTTCTCAGGTGTATTAATGTTCTCATGTGCTATTAATATGGTTCAGAAATGTCTGTAGGTATTTCATTCTGAAAGTTAAATATTTCAGGCAGGAAAAATATAAGTGTGAAGTGCCATTTACGATACTGCCAGTTAATATAACAGAAGGCTTTTAGGAGAGTCTCTGGAATGGTAACTAAGGTTAGAAAAGACACCTCGTGGTGCTCAAAGTTATGCTGTGTGTCAGTGAATTCAGAATATAGCACTGACACAGTGGAAACTTCTAAAGATCCACCACCTTTCAAGTCATGTACATATCAAAACATATACATTGCATCCAGTCATATTCAGGAGTTAAATTTTAGGAAGTCAAAAAATAATAATAATTTTTCTACATACTTAAGTACTGGCAAAAACAAATAATCCAAAATAGTGAAAATTTTCATAGTTATGCATTCCAAAAATAGTATTCTTGCTGTCCTATCTGTTATTAATGGCAACCTCCACACCTTACAATCTTGTATTTTCTGCATCATTTGCTGCAGTGTTTTGAATGTCATGCTGTTAACAAACTGCATCTGTCAATGTATGGAATAGTTTTACAAGGTCTAGTTACTGACAGTGGAATGTGAGTTTAAAAAAAAAATAGAAGGTTAATAACATTAAGATTCAGGTGACTTTTTTGGCTAATTTATCTGGAATTCAAACCTAAATCCAATTGAATTTTAGTAAATTAAATAAATAAAAAGAAATACATGCATTCCAACTGATGACAAAAAGTTATTACTTCTCTCATGATTGTAAAATATCCTCATTTTTCTCATCTTTTAGAACTTTCTGTGCCTTTGAGAAGCTACCTTTTAAACTCTTGCAACCCACAACTTTTCAATGTCCTTTTCCACAATGGTTACACTGTCCCACTCCTTCTCAGCTCCATTAAGAAACATCTGTTTAGCTCAAGAGTGAAGCGTTAATTTCTTTCACGTGAGCATCAGGATCATTTGTCATCAAATAAAACAAAATGACAAAATGGTCCAACTACTTTGATAGAGTTGCATGGTTTTCTGGTTTGGTTTTCTTAAAAATAAGGAAAAGTTATATTTAGCTAGAGTTACATTTACTGAACTGCAGCCTGAAGCTTAAACTAGTTTTCATTTTGAAGTTCTGTTTTTCCCCAGCTATAGCACTGACTTGCAATACTGGCTCTACATAAAAAAAAAAAAAAAAGACCAAATTTGTGCTGGAAGCAAAAATGAGTGTCTTCTGAAAATTTCAAAATTAAAAGAAACTCATCTTTGTGTTATCCTTCTCTAAAGTTCTGACTTTTACCTGTCCATCTTCACTGCTCAAAATAGCCACTTACTGACATGCCAAAATTAATCTCCAAGCACACATGCATGGTGACTATACCACAGGGACACAAGTTGTATTAGAGCAAAGCGGTAAGTGATTCTGCAGTTTACAGTGTGTGGTTCAGTTCTAACCTCACTAGCGGGAGTTTTTTCCCTGCTTCAGAAGCATGAGAACATTATTCCAAGTATGTCCACAGAAATATGCAAGGAAAGATAAAAATATGGATATATTAATTGAGTGCTTATTTGCTGTTCCAGCTGGATCCCTAAAAATCTGTGGGGTCTGATGAGTTTTATCCAAGAATCCTAAAAGGGCATCCGGCAAAGCATCGCCAGCTGGTCCAGGGAGGGGTTTATCCTGCTCTACTCTGCACTGGGGCAGCCTCACCTTGAATACTCTGTGCGGTTTTGGGGACCACAATATAAGAAAGATATTAAGCTCTTAGAGAGCATCCAAAGGAGGGCGGGGAAGATGGTGAAGGGCCTTGAGGGGAAACCGTATGAGGAGTGGCTGAGGTCACTTGGTCTATTGAGCCTAGAGGAGACGGAGGGGAGACCTCATCACAGTCTACAACTTCCTTGTGAGGGAAAGACAATTGGCAGGCACTGATCTCTTCTCTGTGGTGACCAGTGACAGGACCCGAGGGAATGGTCTGAAGTTGTGTCATGGGAGGTTTAGGTTGGATATTAGAAAGAGGTTCTTCACTCGGAGGGTGGTTGGGTGCTGGAACAGGCTCCCCAGGGAAGTGGTCACAGCACCAAGTCTGCCAGAGTTCAAAAAGCATTTGGATGATACTCTCAGGCAGATGGTGTGACTCTTGGGGATGGTCCTGTGCAGGGCTAAGAGCTGGACTCGATGATCCTTTTGGGTCCCTTCCAACTCACCATATTCTGTGGTTCTGTGATTCTGTGACATAAAGACATTCAGTAATATCCAAAGCTTATACGACTGTGAATAAGTCTAATCCTAATTCTTCCCTTTATTTTACAAGGAATGTTGCCCATCTCTTTTGAGCATTCATTTTTCCTTATAATTGCTATCACAGGTAAATTAAAACAGTTTTTGGCTTCTTTCTGTATAATTTTATAGATATAAGATGGTTTTTGTGTTGATATTTTTACTTGCCCCAGTATGATTTTTCTGCTGAATTTTGCCTGGAGAAGAAATAGGGCTTTTCTTAAGTCATCAGGAACATAAAATTTTAGTAGAGTCTTCTCATTTAAAGAGCTTCTGATGTCTTTTCTGTGAACAGGGTGTAGATAAAAATCAAAATATATCTAAATAAAAAAAAAGAACAAATGACAAAGCTTAGATACATAATAACATCCTTTGTATTATCTAGGAAATACATGCAGTGGAAGCATTCAGTTGCAGAATCTTGTGTGCTTTGGCATTTTTAAATTTTTAATGAAATATTTGTGGGATATTACCTGCATTTTTATACACACACGTATGTTTTATTGGTACTGCTGTACCTGTTTTGCCCTTTTTACTTGGTCTAATAAAAGACCATGAGTAGTTACAATGAATAATGTATTTGGAAACTGTTGTCTTTCTATTCCTTTTCTGAGCCAGTAACATTTTCTTTCAGTCTTCCAGCACTTACTTGCCTGTGTCTTTTCCAATACAGCAACTCAGTGTGATAGGCTTCACCCAAGGTAGCATGCATTCTTCCATCTCCATTTTCTCAATTTATATTTTCATGTCTTCATTGCTTTCTATTTATTCAGACTTCTTTTGTTTATCTTCCTAAAGGCGCATTTGAAAAGAGATTTCAGTATCACAATCATTACTGAAACCACTAATTTAATCTCACTTTTCCTTTCTTAATACACTTTCTTCTTCTTGTAGTTCTTAGGTCTGCTGTTTATAAAAGCTCTTATTCCTCTTAACCTCTGTGGAATAAGAAAAAAAACTAAAAACATACACTATCAATCGTGATTTTTTCTGTCTTTCTCTTTTAATCTACTGGCTTTCATTCAGATTTACTGATCCGTTCCCATAAGATTCTCGTCACCAGGTTTCTCATGAATAGCAGAATACCTCTGTCTAAATTTTATGCTCAACTGTGCATCCATAACTGAATGCATTAACATCACAGAAGGGAATATACATTTAATTAATAGCAATATATGAGATTGAGGAGTCAGAATCTGTTGCAAGTAAATGTTTTTGCCAAATAGAGCTTTATAGTGAGGATTTTTATCTAATATGAGCCTCAATTTTAGTCTGCTGAGTCACTTAAATTAATTTATTCTCCTAAACTGTTTTCATAGAAGTACAAGTGGAAAAAGTTAGATACCTCAGAGGTGTCCAAAGATGGATCCATTCTCACTGAATATGTGTATTTGTGTTAGATAGACACGTTATTCCTCTGCAGGAATTTCCTCTTCTCCGTTTGCAATATGAGGAACTTAATTATTTCCTTAGATAACCACTTTGCTGCCTAAAATTTGAGTGCAAATTAGCCGCCAGTGTGTCAGACTGCACTGACAGGTCTCACCACAGGCCTACAATCTTTCTCAAGAGAAGCATAATTTGCATCACAAAAAGAACACATATTTCCTCTGTAGATTGTCCGAGATTTCTGCTCAGTTCCTGGTCAACCTTCTGTGTACCGGCTCCTCTGTGTTTTAGAGATTGTAAATGTCTCAAGCACCTGTGTTACAACAGCTAAGCAGACTGGCCTATCTATGAAGTCAGTGGGGAAGGAATTAAATTTCCTTGTCAGAGAGCAATTGGGATTTTCTATGTTTTTGTTTGAATTTCAGAGCCCTTTCTTTATAGCTTGGCTAAGCCCAACATGTATTTAAAGAATAGTTCAAGGGATAATA
Organism: Neopelma chrysocephalum; assembly: GCF_003984885.1. Lineage (NCBI taxonomy): Eukaryota > Metazoa > Chordata > Aves > Passeriformes > Pipridae > Neopelma > Neopelma chrysocephalum. The sequence continues at coordinate 27,909,342 of NW_020897694.1, read as the reverse complement.
TTTAAGTGCAGAAAACTGTAAAAAAAATTAAACAAGTCTTTCAGTTAAGCTTGAAAATTAATTGCTGGCATGTATCTGAACAAGAAAGGCACACAGAAATGCCTACCATTTTATAACCATTTTATTTTTGTAATAACAAGCTGAAAGAACACAACTCTAACTGAAGATGCACATACATGTGCCTTCATATGTGGTCACAGTAGCAAGCACAATCTTTTAATTCTTTGCAACAGCCTATATCCAATGAATATCAACTGTATATCAACATGCTTAAATGAGAAATGTGAATTATTGTTGCAAATAGTTACCATCAGAAAATAACACTTCTGATTCCAAACTGCTGTTTCATGATCAACAAAGATTTGCTCTGCAGAGATTAATTTCAATGTAGACTAAGCTTAATGAAATTTTTGTTTAATTATCCATTAGAGTAAATGGCAGGTACAAAGACTGTAGATTTAGGATACACTGGAAAAGAACTTTTCTAGATAGACTGAAAAGGATTACATTCATCATAGGCGTTGAATGTAGCACTAATTAGGAAATTTTCTTAAGGTTCTAGTTCTGTAAGCAATACAAGTATCAGAAATCCACTTACAGTTTTCAATGTGTTCTTAGCTCTAGGGCCTGCAAGAGAAATTATTTGAAAGCTCTGTTTAAATGTTCAAAACCAGAAAGCACTCAAATAGCATTCTTCTCTCACCTAAATTCTGCCTAAATGTTTGTGGGGACCTAGTTAAAGAATTGTAAAACCAGCGTGTGAAGGCTGTGGCAAATGCTCGGGCTTTTACACACACGTGCGCATGCACACACACACACACACACACACACACACACTTCCCAATGTATTGATAAATTTGCTGTTCAGAAATAAAGAAAACTACACCAAAAGAGTGGGGGAGCTGCTGATAATGAGTAGGCATCTGATACTGTAATATTATAGAAAGAATGAGAACACCGTACTGCTTGCTCAATAAACTGAAACAAGGTGAAAGAGAATTACTTATTTCTGAAGGAAATATCACTGGTTCTAGGTCTTTCTGCATATTGGTTTCATAGTGGCATTGAAGAGGTATGTGTTGACCAGAAATCTTGAGGACCTGGCCCAACTCCCAATGCTATTCACAATCAATACGGAGAATTAAAAATAATTTTTAATTGTTAAATGTTTTTACTATGCTTTTGCTAATTTTGATTTTATGCACTGGATTTTTCATGGCCTTAGTATAGCTTCAGAGAGGCTGACTGGGGAGATGAAGCACAGAAACAGTTATTTAAATTATTTGATTATGTTGATGCTTGTGCACGTGCGCAAATAGACTTGAGGAACTCGGAAAAATCTGAGACAGATGTTAATTCACAGCAATATATATAATAGCTACTGTATGTTTTTATTCCTGACATTTAAGAACAAAGAATGTTAGCCAAAAGCACTGGCTAAAATGGCTGAAGAAAGATACTTCGATTTCTTTGGCAAGGTGCTTGTAATAACAAGATAGTAGTTCAAAAGACAGTCAAAATAAACTCAGAAAATCATTGTTGTTATTCCTTCTGGGCAAATGATGTGCAACTAAGCCCCACACAGCTGCTCACTCACCACCCTTATGTGAGGATGGGGGAAGAATAAAAGTGAGAAAACTCTCAGGGTGAGAGAAAGGCAGTTCAGTAGGGGAAACAAAAGCCATGCACACAAGCAAAACAAAGCAAAGAATTCATTCACTGCTTCCCATGGACAGGTAGGTGTTCAGCCATCTCCAGGAAAGCCAGGCTCCATCACACATGATGACGATTTGGGACGAAAAACACTATAATTCCAAATGTCCACCCCTTTCACCTTCTTCCCCCAGCTTTACATGCTGAACATGACACCATACAGTGTGGAACATTCCTTTGGTCAGTTGGGGTAATCTATCCTGGCTATGTTCCCTCACAAATCCTTGTGCACCCCCAGCCTGCTCTCTGGTGGGGTAAGAGGCAGAAAAGGCCTTGACTCTGATCAGCAATATGGAAAACATTCCTGTGTTATCTACACTGTATGCAGCACTAATCCAAAACACTGTCCCATGCCAGCTACTGTGGAGAAAATTACCTATCCCACAGTCAAAACCAGCACAGCAGATAACTTTAACAGGTAGCTAGCTACTTAGAGACAGGATAACAGTATTGGCACATGGCCATTGGAGGGCACTTAACAGTATCAGTTTGCTTCAAGTCCTGTCAGCTGTATGCTGATACACAGACGCTGTTTGTTTCATTTCCCAAGAATGCATTTGGCCAACCTAAATCAACTGCAATCTGATCTGCTTTTTCTGGTGGCTGCACAAACCATAAATAAATTTTATTGTTGTAAATGTCAATCTCCTTAACAAATCTCATCTAAGCAATCTCTTGCAAAGTAATATCCTTCCAGTTCATTCTTTTTTCAATTTCCCACTTAATAAAACATGAGGTTGTCCTGGAAACTCAGAAATCTGGCAGAAATGAATTATCCCTGCAGAACTTTTGGACAAATAGAACCTTTTCTTTCCTCATGGCTTGTTGAACTGATCTACAGACCGGTTCTATTCCACCACATTGCAAAAGATGATCCTGACTGTGACACAGATTTGTGGTATTTTGACATGAGCGATACTTGGTACTTATCCTGATGGATAAACTAAACTTAATTTATATAAGATGTCTGTTGGAAGTAATTTTTTTCTCCCAATATTAATTGAGAGACCCTAAGTTACACTGGCTTAAAAATGTCTTAACAGTCAGGCTTTGGGGAACGGTATGAAGTTATGTTTCACTTTTTTTGTTCTAGAGGCAGTTGCTGTATGAAAGGCAAAACCCAACATCTAGTACATATCCATTAAATGCAGGAAGTTAAATGCCTTTCTCTCTATTTTGCTTACCTAAACACGGGACAGAGATTTGAAGAAGTAGATATGGTGCATGTGCTGTGTCCAAAGCAAGGATACAATGCCTAATGCACATGAATAAGGCAGAAATTCAGTAATTGTTTCAACTGAACAAACTGCATGCAGATGTGAGTGTTTGGAAAAGAAATATGGAAGAAATAGCATGTTAGAACTGTACACTCCCAGTCTGCAACAATTAGCTTGCATGGAATCCGTATGGTAAATTTCATTCTCATTTTTTGAAATGTTTCTCTTTTCTAAGATGATGCATGTGATAGCTCTACTTGAAACCTGCAGAAAAGTACCAGGCACATTGTACCAGCCTGACATGGTACTCGCATCCCTCCATATGGCCCCGGAGACACCTGAGCCATCAAATCTGTGTGTGGGGTGGCTTGTGCAATACAAAAGCAGTTGCAATTAACTGTTGCTCTAAAATAATAGCCCGATACAAAGTAGATTAGGCTGAAAAACAGCACCTTAGAAAGTGGTGTAAAAATGCATAAGGACATAGGAACATAAAGGATTGCCTCCACAGGTATCATGGCAGGATCTAGACAGACATGGAGGATATATATCTGTGAACTTCTTCCAGTAGTTTGCTAACTTTCAGGATGCTTAGTTTTCAAGCATGTGTAACTGAGCAACTTACAGAATAGAGTGTCATCTTGCACCTTCCTCCATGTTAGTATGAATCTTTAGCAAATGCTAGTAATGTTAGAAATGTAAATTTACTGCCATGGAAAATACAGGCAAACAGCATGAATTAATTCAATAAAATTGATGTGTTTAATGTACATGTCTCATTTTCAAGGCTGGTTCAGAAAAGCTCCCCCTGCCTGCCCCCACCAAGCCCCCCATCTAATAACAGGATTTCTACCTTAAAACTTAGAATAATAGAAAACTTTCTGTTGTAAAGGTTAGAATGAAGATTTCCTTTTTTTTTTCTTAAAGACAAAGACTAAATGCACTGTGGTAAAGTGGAGTTTTGATTCCTGCAGCTGATTTGTAGGGAGTAGGCTGCTTCTTCTAAAGTCACTACCATTTCCCATACCACATCTTGAGTGTGTATGGGCATGAGAGTTTACCCATACTCACTGGAGTGCACCTTGCCAGGTCACAGCCCCAGTATGTCAATTACAGGCTTTTAACAAAGTCATATGTTTGTTTTGGGCACTTTTCTTTTAATTGATCATTCAAATGACTGACAGCACTCATGGTCGTTGGGGATGAATACTAAAACTGTGTACAGACAATTAAGTTAAAAAAGTAGTTTCACCATAGAGCCATGCTCAAGCATTCTTACTCTATTGAAATTATTGTTCCACTTATGTATCTGACACTCTCTTGTCCCTCTTCAAGAGGAGAAAAGAATGTTGAATCCCAGTGATATTTTTTCTACCTTATACTCACACTTGCATATCTTCTCTGAATCGCACAGAAAAGAGAAAATGATAGATGGGAAAATTTAATGGAGTTGCATGTTTTGAAGTATACTTAGTCATGAAATAGGTTGTAATCCTACAAGCATGCACCAAACTGAATGTAAACTAATAGTTCCATTTCATTCAGTAATACTTTTCATATACCTAAAATTAAAATAACATCTTTATTTTCATAGAATTGTACAATCACAGAACAATTGGTGTTGGAAGAGTCCTTAAAGATCATCTAGTTCCAACTCCCCTGACATGGGCAGGGACACCTTCCACTAGACCAGGTTGTTGACAGCCCCATCCAACCTGGCCTTCCGCACTTCCAGAGTGCTTCCATTTTGTACTGTTTAAGACAACACTATGCTTTTGTTTTCTTCACGTCGGGATGAGTTGATAACTTGGGATTGGAAAATTAAGGCTTAGAAACAGAAAAAAATCATGTAGCATAGAGACAAAAGTTATTCTGTTTATTATATGCTTTATACTCTTTTATATGATAGTTACCATTTAGGAACTAGGAAAACTTCATGGAGTTTGGGATTTCTTACAGTGTTTTTAATATTTATAGTTTTATTTTTACCTTCACTTCTTGTTTTTCCAGCTACATATAGTGATGCTTAGGTGTATTTTCAGATCAAAAGGAAGAAATTAGCTACTCTTCCTTTCCCCAAATTGCCTTGTTCTTCAGAACAGTTATTTCTTTACAAATTGTAGGATATATTCATTCCTTAATGAATTAAGAATTCATGAGACACTGTCTTTGTCTCCCTTTTTTTTGTGGAGTTGTCTGTGCTGCTGCTGCTGCTCTTTTGTATTGGTGGAAGCTACCATAACTTCTAAATTCTGTGAAAAACAGCTGACATTTTTTTCCCTGAAATGTATAAACTGTAGTTCCCCTTGAAAAGGAAAAAAGGTGTAGTTTCTTCATTCATACATCTTGCTTCTGTATACTTGCATGCTTCATTTTAATTGTGGTTGAACTATAGAATCACCAGTACTATGCTGCTGCAATATTTTTAGTATTACAGCAGGGTTTTGAATACTGTAGAATACTTTTTGAGGGGAGAAAACACAAATTTATTCTTATTTCAAAAGGTCCAGAAGACTTAAATTTTTTACATTATTTTATCACTTTCCCAGACAATTTCCTTCAAGTGCAACAACCTAACATGCATACATGCCTTCCAGTATGCTAATAAACTGCTAATAAAATATCTGAAGATGTGGTGTGGTGTAGGGCTTACAAGTTCTTTCAAGCAGAGAAACGGTTAACATAATCACTGACAAGACAGCAGATGGGATGATGAAATGCAGCTGCAAGGGATAAATGCACTTTAGAGAAGGCTGCAGAGGAGGGGAAGTGCCTAAGGAAGTAGGGAAAGTACTTAGACTAGTGCTGGTAAAAGGACATGTTGTGAGGCTCAAGGTGACACGAGCCTCCGAAAGAAGGGAATAGAAAAGCAGCTTCTGTGTGAAGGGGAAAAGATAAAGATGTACTTTGGAATGGGTTTGAGGATGAGTAAAGAAGAGCCTTTTTTCCTAGGAAGGCTGCTCCTGTGAAGGTTGAGCCACGGTACTCAACCTGTTTGTAAGGGATGGGGTTCAATTCCCCAAACTTCAAAAGTCTTTTATGTGACAGAAGTTTGCATTTGAGCTTGTTGGTGTTGGCCCCTTCATTGTCAATCGGAAGAAACAGATGCTTTTAGGGCATGATTCATCTGACCTATTTTAAACACCTGCCTTAAGAGGAGTTGAATCATGGCCTAGAACTGCTTCTTTCTCTCTGTTGACTTTAAAGAGAGCCTAGGGCAACTAGCTCAGATTTAAATATCTATATAAAAACTATCTTGGCTTGGCAAGAGGTCCCAAAGAATACCATGTAAGTGTCATCATTGTGATGCTTACAGCATAAGCACTAAGCAGTTTTTCCATATTTAACTTTTACTCCACTGCTTTGTTTCTATACAGGATGCAGTCAGGGAGGGGGTGGTCTAAGCACACCCAGTCTGTGCCAGTGGATGTCTTCTGAGGCCTGATGGCTGCAGCAGAAGCCTATGGCTCTCCCAATCATTCCAAAGATCTCTTGGTTCTCAGGAATTGCTTCCCTTTGATCTTCAGGGGAAAAATTCACAAAGGAGAGAGAGAGAAAGGGAAAAAACCAAAACACCCCACGTCCTTCCTAAGAATGAAATTTGGCAAGCCTATCAAGTTTCCCTATGTGCTAAACTATCTCACAACCCCATTTGCAGAGGGGCACTTCAGTGATTAAGAGGAAGGTTGTGAAATTTTGCTCTGTGAGGGATAAGATTATCTTGATGTGAGATTTTTCCATGGGAAAGATAAGGTTATTTTCACATCAACTATTTTTCCCATGAAATATGCTCAGTTCTGTCTGAATGATGAGCCTCCATGTACCTCAGTTCACTTAAGTTTGACTTGGTATTTGTGGACACATCTCATGTGACGTTACTGTGTCACAACTTCCTAGCTGTGAAATCAGGATTACTGTGGCAGCCCTTACCTGCAAAGGAGATGACCAGTCCTGAGGCTTTTGTTTAGCATAAATGATGGCAGCCTTTAAAAAGCCCATGAGGAAACTAATGATTGCTTTTTCAAACTAGGGTTTGAATGATTTGTAGTAATAAGATATTGTGCTAAGCATCTAACAATAATGAAATATTGAATAAATGTTCATCAAATGAGCACTGTGAAGCTGATGTGTTTACAAAGGCATTGTGGAAAAACATTTTAAAGAAATAGGCCCTCCTCATTCTGGCATTTCCTAAAGGCTGAATCTGAGCAAATGACTTCTGCAACCATAATAATACTCTTTGATGAAACATCTACCTGTATGGATGAGGGGAGAGAAGTGGATATTGTCTACCTCAACTTCAGCAAGCCTTTTGACGCCGTGTCTTATAATATCCTCATAGGCAAACTCAGAAAGTGTGGACTGCATGAGTGAGGTGGATTAAGAACTGGCTGAACCACAGACCCCAGAAGGCCATTATCAGTGGCACAGGGTCTAGTTGGAGGCCTGTCACTAGTTGTGTCTCCCAGGGTTCAGTACTGGGCTCAGTATTGTTTAACCTGTTTATCAATTACTTGGATGAAGGGGCAGAGGCCTCCTCAGCAAGTTCACTGACAGCACAAAGCTGGGAGTGGCCAATACCCTAGAGGGCTGTGCAGCTCCTCAGAAGGGCCTGGAGAGCTGGGCAGAGAAGAACAGTCTGAAATTCAACAAAGGCAAATGCAGAGTCCTGTACCTGGAGAGGAATAACCCCAGGCATCTGTATAGGCTGGGGCCCAACTTGCTGGGAAGCAGTTCTGAGGAGAAGAACCTGGGGGTCTGGGTGAACAACAAGCTGTCCATGAGCCAGCAATGTGCTCTTGTGGCCAAGAATGCCAGTGGTATCTTGGGTACATTAGGAACTGCATTGCCAGGAGGTTGAGGAAGATGATTCTGCCCCTCTGCTCAGCCCTGGTGAGGCCTCATCTGGAGTGCTATGTCCAGTTCTGGGCTCCTCAGTAGAAGAGAGACATGGAGCTTCTGGAGCAGGTCCAGCTGAGGGCTACAAAGATGATTAGGGGATTGGAGCATCTCTCTTACAAGGATAGGCTGAAGAAGCTGGGCCTGTTCAGCCAGGAGGAGACGACTGTGAGGGAACCTCATCAATGTATATAAGTATCTGCAGGGAGGGTGCCAAGAGGATGTATCCAGGCTCTTGCCAGTGGTACCAAGCAATAGGGCAAGAGGCAGCGGGCAAGGAAGTTCCACCTGAATATGAGGAAGAACTTCTTTACAGTGCGGGTGACCATGCACTGGAACAAATTGCCCAGAGAGGTTGTGGAGTCTCCCTCACTGAAGATATTCAAGAACTGTCTGGATGCAATTCTGTGCAATGTGCTCTAGAAAGGCCCTGCTTGAGCAGGGAGATTGGACCAGATGACCCACTGTGGCCCCTTCCAACTTTATCCATTCTATGATTCTGTGATTCTTTAAATTAAAAATTTGTGTGCAATATCACAATATTTTAAAAATAAGGTTTTTAAAGTTCACTGGAATTATAAGTGTGGATATAATCTCTAGAAATATAATCTTGAAGCTGATATTCTGTGTATAATATTTTTGCTAAGAAGCGAAATATCTTCTGTTATCATCAAGCACAAACTTAAAATCATTGTAATTTCTCTGTAAGATCAGCACATGCCAAGTTTGGGATATCTCTTTTTTCTACATTATGAACTTGGATATTTGTCAACACAACAGACTTGGCTAGAGGAAGTAAATTTCAGTCAGAATATACATCTACATTCTATATTTATTCTTTACATTTACAGTAAGATGATATCAGTGACTTTTTAAAGATGGCAATATTTGAATTTAAAAATTATTGGAATTATATAATTCTTTTGTAGTCTAGAAAAATTTCTGCCTACTTTTGTATTAATTATCCGATTAGTTCATACTCAAAGTACAGAAAAGATAATTTTTCAATATCACCATTTTTCATTAAACCTCCCCTTCAACAAATCAAAACACGAAGAAGGAAGTCCCTCTCCATTAGGATATTTTTTGGTTTTCAGTCTGTGTTTTGCGTATTTTCAGATACTGTGCTTTTCTTTCACAGGCAATTCAAATGACTCAAGGACAATTAAGTCTTTGCCTAATGACTAATAAAAAAGTCATGCTTGCAGAATTGGCCCTAAGAGATGAATTCAAATCAGGAAATAAATTTTTCAACCAACTACACGTTCACCTGGAATTTAAAAGCAAATTGTCCTTAATGGCAGATTTAGATTATTATCTTACCTACATGTTTTTATATATATTTTGTTCTGTCTCAGTGTTTGGAGTTAGACTAAGTGATCTCTAATGATTCTTTTAGTCCCGTGTTTCATGATACTCCCACATAAGGGGAGAAGAATACTGTGGTGGCACAATTGAGGTCTGCTCTCTTGCTATCCTTGTATGGATGCTGAAGTCTTCTTATAGCTAAAAAAGAACACATCCAATATACTTTTATAGTAACAGGATTAGGGGAAAACCTGATTAGGAGAAAATTTCAGGATGATCCAAAAGCGTATTCATTGCTTATTGTATTTGCCATATATGCCAAGTTCTCTCTACGTTCCAATCTTCAATGAAAGGTCCTGAGGTTTAGATTTAAAAGATGAGGAATATTTAACTGATAATATGTAATTTTTAAAAATGAAATATAAAATATAAAACCTGTCAAATTACAAGTTATGCCTCACTACAGAAGTCAGGTAAAACAGGTGTAATGGTTTGAGAGCCCCAAAATCCAATTCTTGAGTCCAAACCCCCCTCCCTCGTCTCAACCCAGTGTGAGATGGGTTTTCCAGACAAAAAACATGAGACTCAATATGGGGGGGAAGGGATTATATTACAATGACTGTACAAATAAATATTATAATACATCACACACATAATCTTAACTATCTTTTCTATGATAAATCAGTATTTACAATGGATCAAATCTCTTCTTCCTCCAAATTAAAGTCCAGGAGGGAAGAAGGAAGAGATCCTTTCCACTCTCAGAGCAGCAGTCTCTCTAGGGCAGCAGTTTCTCTCCTTCCATGCAGCAGCTGTAGCTGGATCTCTTTTACCAAATACACACGAGGGAGGCCTCCAAACCCCTGTCGGCCTTTCGACTCCAAGCGAGGGTCTTTCTCTTCTGTGGGATGTGTTCACCAGGACAAAGGCCACTTCACCACGTCATATCACGAAGTGCAGAAGCCTTCGTGACGGTCCTTATCCTCAGGGGATTCAAATTCCCTTACAGAGCTCCTGTGCTCTGATCTCAGGCTGCTAGCTTAGCTTGGCAGCAGTGGGGGGTCGAAGCTCTCCTCCACATTCCTTTGGCCATCCCGGTCCAGCTCTGGGAAGCCTGAGCTTCTTAGCTCCTCTCTTTTCAGTGCTGTGGCACTCCAAGACTCTTCTCAAGTAAGAGTCCTTCTCCTCCTCCTCTCTAGGAGGTCTCAGAGGGGTTTGGGGAGTTTGTTTTCAGTTCTTCCCCCAAACTCTGTCTCTGCAAGGCTTAGTCCTGCTGTCTCTCTCTCCATTAGAGATCTCTGTGTCTTCCTGCTCGGCTGCATGTCGTCTCCGCTGCTTGCTTCTTATCTGCTTGGCCTGCTGCCACTGTTTCTCCGTTCACTGCTGCTCTGCCACCGCTGCTCCTGCTGTCCACGGTGGAGGGAAAAAAACCCTCCCAACTTCTCAGATACAGATACTTAGCCCAGTCTAACACTGTTCCAAGTCCCTGTAGCCCCCCAGACAGGGGCTGGGGGGGCCTAGCCCCAATGGGGCTCCTGCCCCTTCTCCTTGTGGCTTTCACAACATGGCCACTCTCTCCAACCACAACTACAACCTCCTTCTTTTCCGGTCTGGGTGATATGTTTATATTTTGCAGAAGTGCTCATTGGCTCAACCCCAAAGGTCACCATCCCCTGGGGGGTTATCATTTTATAACTCTAGGGGGAAAACTGTTTTTCCCCCACCACAACAGGTGAGGTAATTTCATGAAAGGTTTAAGAAAACTCTCCCATCCAGTTAACCAAGCAGTTTAGCAAGGCTGTCCAGAGCTCCTGTTAAAACTGTCTTAGATTAGTTTAATTTACTTTGTTTTTACAGAAAAAAAAAAAGGCAAAGCCGGGAGGGCTTCTAAGAAAGCTAAAAATGCCTTTTTAAGGCATCTACCTTTTATCTACTCTGAGCAGTTAATCATATTTTATACTCTGGTTTAAAATCTATTATTTGAAGGATAGGTTTAAAAGAAAAATATCAAAGATATGTGGATGAGCTTTTTTGAAGGAAAGACTATCAATGTATTCTTTGTTGATAGAACTTTCTGACTCAGTGTAGCTGTGTGCATTGTATTTCTGCATTTTGCTGTTATTGAATACTACAATAAGATATAGTACCATTTCTGACCTCTGACTAAATTAAGGAAACTTCTGAGGCATATTAATTTATTACTTTCATCACTGTAAGATGTGATTAGAATCTGTGAAAAAATACGGAAAATTACAATTTCCCATGAATTGGTTTGAACAAATAATTGTAATTCAGTATCAGTGAACTCTTCCTGCATTAAAAAACATGTGGATGCAAATAAAACTCATATTTGGGATCTTCAATGTTTGTTCATATTTACATACATGCATATCTATTTTTTGCACATGAAACTTTTGGTCACTGTTCATACTTCTTTTGTTTTCAGTATCAAATTTTTATTTCCTTTTGCTGGGATTTTTCAATACTATATCTGAAAATGGTCTTCATCTTTGCTATGTAGTGGACTTAGTCCACACAGATTATCTTCTTCCAATAGCTGATTAACTTTTATCTGGAATGAAGGAGCAGAATAAGTCTGCCCTATATTTGATAAACAGGTCTGACACACACTCGAAAGACTCACTCAAGAAATATATTCTGAATGTTTCGTGATAACAACAACAAAAGCAGCATAAGGCTTACTAGGCTGAGAGAGTGAAAAGCTCCAAGGAAAGAGAAAAAAGAAAGTAATAACTAAAACTTTTGAAGATTTGGAGCTAAGTCCTAATAATTTGTATTCTGGGAGGTGCATGACCCGTCTGCCAAAACCTTTTTAAACTCTCCTGTGACTTTTTTAGAGTGATAATTTTTGTATCACTAAGGACAGGCAAAAGAGGTTGTCAGTCACTGCCCACCTGGGTGTTCACCTGAAGAAGTCCATTCATAACTGATTTTTTAGTGATTTCATGGTCAATTACATGTATAGTATGAGGATATTTTTGTATCCCTATATTATAAACATCCACCCCCTCTCCACAGATAAATGCATACTTTTTGATACTTGGGGGTACTTGAGGTGCCTGAGGGGCTTAAGAACAGTCATGCTTACAAATTCAATGTGGTGAGTTTAGTGAGTAGAAAGGCAATTCATGGCTTAACTCTCCCTGGAAGCCGGCAACTGTGTCCATCACTTGTCCTTGTGACCTAGGCACTCAGGAGGAGTACCTGTGAAAATAAATACTAGTGATTATGCAGATTTCAGTCACTGCTCTGACTTGGCACTGATAGGTGGCCACTCCTCTTTTTCCATTGCGATATAAATGGCCAAATTGAGAGCTCATTCAATAAAAAATCAATAACTTAAGCAAAAAGAAGCCCAAGTTTTAAAAGCCTTTTTATGTGATGTGTTAGGACAGTTCCATTCTTTTTTTTTTCTTTTTTTTTTTCATTGGTCATGTGCATTTCCCTGTTTGGTTATGAGAGCAATCACTATGATCACTGTAGTGCAATGGGTGCATGATAATAGTTTTATGGATGTACAAGTCAAAATACAATTAGTGCTGAGAGATATTGTTTTGCCAACTGAATCTTGTGTGGAAGAATCTAGTTTTTAATAATATATTTTGCTTAATGTTATGTATTCACAAAATTAATAATCATTGAAATTTCTCATGCATTTTATTTTTTGAATGGAAATACTCCTGTCTGTCAGGTGCCATGTTATTAAAGAACATTAGTTAAATTAAAATTGCACCTAGGCTGAGAGTGTTCACAACATTTAATGGACTTTTTGCGGTTTGCTTCCAAGCACTTGGCTACTAACAAAATTACGGGCATATTAAGACAAATGTATTCTTAAAAAAAAATCCACTTTCAGCTGCATGTCTTGGGCCATAAATTTATTACAGAGAAAGTGAAGCAAGGTAAGCATCTCTCCTGCCATAGTTGTTGCACTCTGGCAAGGCACTGAGCTATAGTAAAGGGGAAGTAAGATGGGTGACTACCCCAGGCATTCTGAAAGAAAAAGTTTAAATAGCAGGGAGGTCAGAGCCCTGCAGACCAGCACCGTCCTGCAAGAAGGGCTGCGTGTCCTTGGTGGCAGGCTGGTGACAGGCAGTAGCCGCAAACATCTGGAGGGGGAAACATGGAGCATCACTCTCAGGAGAAATCAGCTTCCTTCCTTCCCGCCACATCTTTATGCCACAGTATTTTCTTACAGTTGTTCTGCAATAACATACATTTACTAAGAGCTTTGTTACTCATTTATGGTCTTGTGCAATTCTGTAACTCCTCCAGACATCAGAGTAACTTTCCACAATACAAGCATATTATTTCTGAAAATTGTCAGGGTCTCAGGAGACTTCATCAATATTTAAAAAATGTCTTTAGATGTTTCCATGAGAGGTGTTTTATACTGCGATAGCTGTTGTGGAACAGGCCACCCTCCCTCTCTCCCTCCTTCCCTCTATCCTATACCCCAAACAAACATCTCTACAGTGGTAATGAGAAATTTCTATAACTAAGTCAATTTTTTCCTCTAAAGGCCATGCCTTATGCTTTGTGGGATTCTCCACATCAGTATTCAAGCCTCGTTGTGGCAGCATGGCAGAGCTAACCAGATCAATACACCCTGAACTGAGCCTGAACCAAAAATACCAGACTGACTCTAAATCACACAGGCTTTTTTTCCCGCTCTTTAGTCTCATTCCAAATTAACTTCTTTCTGTTGCTTCTGGTATTCTGCACTACCAGAGAGGACATGAAAGGAGCAGTTTGAATTGCTGCTTCACCCATGAGACTGTCTTAGCGATCCTCACCTGCAAGTCATTTAACTGAACATCTGGCTGGATTTGGGTGTTTTTAGTTTTAATTGCTATGCCAGCCTTTGCCATGCCACTCAGTTCTTGTTTCGTACAGGCAGAAAACAGATTCCTTATATTTTGTTTGTTCTAGTTGTTCTGAATGGGTCATTAAATTGTTTTCTGGACTACATCTCATGTTCCCTGCGTTGCACAAAACCAACGTTTGGGGCTATAATGTACAGGGAACTGGTAACTATAGTGGTTTTTTAGGGTTCACAACTCTCAAAGAGAAAGATTTAAGATTGCAGTTTTTAGCTTCAATGTGGCACTAAATAAACACTTTCTAAAAACATCATTTTAGATAAAAATCAATGGGAGCAACACAGAGGCATATAACAAGCATACAAATGACCCAAATCCAAATTAAAAACCCCACTCTGTACTTTCAGAATTTAAAAAGTGAAAAGAAAGATTCTAGTTCTGCATCTTGGATCACAAACAAGTGTAATAAAAATATTGTAAAAAATTAGATTCTGCTCTTCCACTCACTGTCAAAACATTATTTAATGGGGAATTTCTCTGATTTGTATTTACTCTTACAAAATGTAAGTCTCATTTTTACAGTTTCTGTCTTTTTTTTAAATATAAATATAAATATAAAAATCATATATATGATACTAGCTAGGTTAGTACTTCTTAAAGATGTTAGAACTTTTAATTAACAATGTCAGAAATGAGTCTTGTTTTTATTAAGGAACAGAGGGAATTATGTTTCCATCTTTAAAAACTGGAAGCCTAACCTTATCTTGATAAAGTCTGCAGAGATTAATCTCACATACAGGAGCTAATTGATCTATTTTAGAAGTGACCTAACTTGATTTGTTTGTTTGTTTGTTTGTTTTTAAAAAAGAATTTTTTTGCATTAGTATGTCTGTAACGTGCACCTCTAGGACAGTATTTGCATAGTTTACAGCATTCAGTGAATTGCAACCATCTAGAAAATAATAGAAAAGATATTACCTAGCTGCAAGAAATCTGAAAATCTTCTGGTTTGCAGCAGATTGGTCCAAAAAGGACAAACAGCTGAAGGAATTAACTGGTGGAGATGCATGATTCAGATATGCATGAGCAGCAGCATCACTAAAGGTACCTTAGACAGTGCAGGTCACCCCTGAATGACTATATTGGTTCCAGGAAATAGAAGCAGTACTGTTATTAACAGGTACTGTAAATCAGTGCCAAAATGAAAGATCTTGAACACTTAAAAAGTAATAATATTGTACTGTTGAAAAAAAAATCATTAAGACTCAGAAATAATATTACTTAAATGGAAGATCCATATGTCCTCCAATAAAATTAAAAGACTCATAAGCATTCATTTCAATGAAAGATTCATAACTCATTACCATGAGAGTAAGACTGAACCATAAATTTTGGAGGAAATTTAGTTACTAGCCAGGAGGAATTACTTTTTTTTTTTTGTGCATATAGATTGAATTACAAATCTAGTCTTACAACATTATTTTTAACCTTATTGGTCATGTCTTTATTTTTTAAATTGTTTTGATTATTTACTTTTTTTTTCTTCCTAAATTACACTTAAGAGTATTTCTTATGTTTTAACAAGAGTGATTGCTTGTCTTTGATGATGTATTATACCTGCGACTTGCAGCATTTATTATGAGGGAAGTTCAGATCCAAGTTTTCACGTTTTATTTTAGGACAGGAAGACATTCTTGGAGAAAGATAAATTTGGTAACAAAAGAAATCCATACAGTGTGTCATCTAGCACAGTATCATGTCCCTAAGGGTCAACTGTAGAAGTTGCTCAAAACAGGGCAAACATACTGTGATTCTTCTTTTCACTAATTATCCCAAATTTCAGTAGTCAAAATTTGGAGGTTTTCCTTTCATACTTCAAAGGTGACAAAACAATTGCTAAGAGTCAGAAGGTTTTCGTCCACAAAACTTGAAATTAAGTAGATTATTCCCTAGGCAACATCAGCTGTTTCTGAACACCCCTAACTTTCCAACACCTAGGAATAAACAATACTAGAGACTAATGTTATACTAGCATTAATGTGTTGTTACAATATTTAACACCTTAAAATTTTTCTTATGTCTCAGAAAAATTAGAATGAGATATGATTTTGAATTTCACTGTTGTATTCTCAGGACTGTAAGTTTGTCTGCATATGTTGTTTTCATGTGATAAATTATGTTTCCCCTGTCTTGTTATTTAAAGACCTATATATAACACATAGTGATTTTTCCCCCTCATATGTAATTAATTTCTTCCATAGAAATGTAAATTTTAAGGTATTTAATTTTAAGGTATTTTCCTTATCAGGTAGAGCAAATATATATTAACTAGGAAGTTAACACACAAAAGCAGTGGGCTTTTTCTTTCTTTTTCTTTAATTTCCAGCTAGCTTTATGTGTGGCCTTCAAAGCACTAGGAAGGGAGATCAAAACAGCCACTAAGGTCAACAGGTAATTATTAGTAGTACCTGAAGGTAAACCTGTCTATTTTGAAAGGGAGTGTTTTTATATAAAGACATTGAGAGCCTCTAGTTTGCTTCCAGAACAGGTTTTTAATAGACAGCAGATAAGTACTCTTGAAGGAGCTATATTTCACAGAGTTGTTTCACCTTTCTTCAAACATGCTGTCGTGAGAGTAAGAAGGGGACAGATGTTTTGAGTGGATTTGAAAGGAAGGATAAGTGGTTGTTCACCTCTGCTTGCCCTCTGCACACCCTGGTGCTTGGGGGGGAGACTGTCCTAAATTATCCCTTTTCACTGAAGTAGTTGTTGCACTTTTTCTGTTGCTAACTTACTTTTCAGGCCACATTCAGATATGACCCCAGTAAGGATAAGGCTCATTCCCAGAGTGGAGCATTCTCCTGCTCTTATCATGTTAAAGCCATCTTGCTCCTTATTATTTTTGTGAATGCCAACAAAGATTTTTGCCTGTCCCTGGAAGTATCTGCAATAACTTGTGCCAACAATAGTATCAGCAATAGTGTGACCAGCAGGATTGGGTCAGTGATCCAACCCCTGTACTCAGCACTAGTGAGGCCATACCTTGAATCCCGTGTTCAGTTTTGGGTCTCTCATGACAAGAAGTGCTAGAGCGTGTCCAGAGAAGAACAACAAAGCTGGAGAAGGGGCTGGAGCACAGGACTTATAAGGAGCAGCTGACAAAGCTGAGATTGTTTAGTCTGGAGAAAAGGAGGCTGAAGGGGGGACCTTATTGCTCTCTACAACTACCTGAAAGGAGGTTGTAGGGTGCAGGGGTGGGAGGTGGTCTCTTCTCCCAAGTAGCAAGTGATAGGACAAGGGGAAATGGCCTCAAGTTGCACCAGCGGAGGTTTAGATTGGGTGTTAGGAAAAAATCTTTCTTGACAGGAAAGATTGTCAAGCACTGGAACAGGCTGGCCAAGGAAGTGGTGGAGTCACTATCACTAAAGATATTAAAAAGACAGGTAGATGTGGTGCTTGGGGACATGGTTTAGTGGTGGACTTGGAAGTGTTGGATTAACAGTTGGACTTGATGACTGTAAAGATCTTTTCCAACCTAAACAACTCTGTGCATCTATCATTCTATGATACTATATCGTTTTTATTTGTACTTTCATTGTGCACCACTGACCTATATAGTCATATAGTTACTATTTACATTTTGTTAATAGAGTTAAAAGACATAGAAAAATTACAAAGGTTTTTCATCCAGACAGAAGTTCTTCAACTGGAGGCTCATAGCCTTTATGTGGAGATCACCTTTTTCCTTCAAATTTATTTGTAGAGAAGTCTAATCAAAACTCTAGGTTTCTAAGTGCATGTGCATATGATTTTGTAGATGAGTAATTTCCATATTTGTAAATGACAAGTAAAGATACAGATCCTAATTGATAACATAAGTAATATCCTTTCTCAATTTATATTTAATTTAAAAATGCCATTTAGTTTTTGAATATCAGACATAAACATGGTCACTGTAAAAAGTTTAATTAATGTAGTGTAGAGACTGAGAAGATATTAGCATAATTTAAGATGGAAAAAAAGGGAGTTACCGTACATAAAATCAGAAAAAAAATATTTCTGTGAGTAAAGCATTTGGCAGCTTGTCCTTTTCAAATAGCATGTTTACCTGAATCTTCTCTTTTAAACACTTAGAGAATAATTGGTATGAAAGCTGGTGTAGTTTTTACAGAAATGTATACTGCTAATTATTCCAATATATTTTAATTTATTGCAGTGCTAAAAGTAGTATAGCCTAATACTGTACTTTTTCTATACTGCTGAAGTAAAAGCTGAATTAAGGACAAGATAAAATATATTACTTATTAGATATGTGTCACTTTTATAATGTAATTACACATTTAATAGTTTTTAATGTGTTGGAGTAGAAACAAAGGTAATAAAAATGCTTGAGGTTATTTTAAATTGAATGGACCCTACTAAAAGAAAATTTAGAGTGTGACTGTAAGACTTTGCAGTGGGAGGGAAAGTTTGGTGGGAAATGACAGGATCAGCTGGCATTTCACCAGCTAGTGAGAACCCAGACAGAACAGCTATCTGCTGTTGTGTTCAGAAATGTGCTGCGGTGTAGGCAGGAAAAAAAAAAGAAAAACACCTAACCCAAAATCAGTTAATTAATTTTGCTACAAGAAGTCATATATTGAAATAGTTTCTGTATATCTACCATTGTGTTCTCAAAATGCCGTTCATGAGTTTAATTACAAAGCTGACTGTATGAGGTTTTGAGGACTACAAAACGATTAAATTTCTAGGCAATGATTAATTTTCAAATTGGTCCATAATGAAACTTCTCTGTTCTGAATGGATTTATACTGAAGTTGCTCTCTTACCCTCTAGTGGTGCATTTTGCTTTGGTAGATGAGTGACATGATTGCAAAGGTAGAGAACTGAGCCTGTATAGAAGCACCAGAACTAAGTACAGATCCTTAGTATTTTAATAAGCCTTTTTTCACCTGCCGCACCCTTCAAAACGGTAAGCTATTGTCATGGTTTGAGAGCCCCAAAATCCAATTCCCTAGTCCAAGCCCCCCTCCCACATCTCAACCCAGTGTGAGATGGGTTTTCCAGACACCACACGAGACTCAAAATGGGGGGCAGGGAAATTATATTACAATGCACTGTACAAAATAAATACTACAATACATTATATACAATCTTAACTATCTCTACCATGACAAAACAGTATTTACAATGGATCAAATCTCTTTGTCCTCCAAATAAAAGTCCAGGAGGGAAGGAGGAAGAGATCCTTTCTACTCTCAGAGCAGCAGTCCCTAGGGCAGCAGTTTCTCTTTCTCTCTTCCATGCGACACCTGTAGCTGGATCTCTGCCAGTACACACGAGGGGGTCTCCAAGCCCCTCGGCCCTTCGTCTCCAAGCGAGGGTCTTCTCTTATATGGGCTGTGTTCACCAGGACAAAGGTCACTTCACCACGTCATATCAATGAAGTACAGGAGCCTTCGTGACGGTCTGTATCTTCAGGGGATTCAAGCTCCTTGCAGAGCTTCTGGCTCTGATCTCAGGCTGCTAGCTTCTTTGTAGCTGCAACGGGGGGGGGGCCCAAGGTTACCCCCCACACACATTCCATCGGTGGAAGGCTTCGCTAAGGTCTCCCCAAAGCCTTCTCTCTTCCAGGCAGAACAACCTCAACTCTCAGCCTGTCTTCAGAGGAGAGGTGCTCTAGCTCTTTGATCATCTTCATGGTCCTTCCTCCTCTGGACTTGCTCCAGGAGGTTCACACCCTCCTTATGTTGGGGACCCCAGAGCTGAATGCAGTACTCCAGGTGGGGGTCTCACGAGAGCAGCGTAGAGAGGCAGAATCATCTCCCTTGTTCTGTTGGTCACACTTTGGATACAGTCGTCTTTCTGGGCTGCAAGTACACATTGCCGGTTCATGTTGAGCTTCCTGTCAACCAACACCCCCAGGTCTTTCTCATCAGGGCTGCAGTCAAGTAGTGTTAGCTGGAGTTGTAGGGGGCCCTGCTTTCCACTATCATGTTACTTTTCTGGTGAGATTAGGTTTAGGGCTGAAGGAAACGAGTGGCAGCTCCACTATATATTAGTTTGAACTGTCATCAAATCACACCTTGAGTTAATTCATTTACCTTTCCAGGCAAATCCCTCTATTTTTGTCTGGACCTGACTTTGCTACCTCTCTGTTTCTCTTGCAAAAGTACCCATATAGAGACACCTATTCTCAGATTTGAGCAAGCTGCACAGAGTCTGTAACATGGAGACGTTACCAGGAAGTATGTTAAAATAGAGTAAGATATAATTCAACAAGTAGCTTACATGGATCTAAAATGACACTGCTGCTGAAGGAGGTGTGTGGACATGGCCACCCAGCCAGCTAGCACACCCCAGCTCAGGCACACAACCTGCACCTGCTTAAACATAAAACATTGTGGCCCAGTGAGGACAACTCACCAGTCCAGCTGAAAACACTTAGCCAGATGGGGATGGAGCCTAGTTTCTGGTGGCCGTGTTTCCGCATGGATACATCTGCAGCAGGCCTTTCTGGCAGCTCATCCTGGTAAGATGTGCCGCGAGGTGGCTGCATTTACTGCATCTTCACGATGTGGGCGTTTGAGTTGCCTTGAAGTATCTGGGAAGCTGTAAATTCAGCCTCATCAGCTCCCTTTTTTAGACAAGCCTCCCAGCTTGTTACAGCACCTTTTTTTTTTTGAGTGGGGAGAACAATGTGTGCTTAAGTGATGTTTTGTAAGTTTACATCTGAAAAGATTTTTGAATCCTGGATTAAAAGTAAATATTAAATCTGCAAAAATCTTATTAATTATAAAACCACGGATTTGGGGAAAGTGGAAATTGATGTGAAACTAACTGTTATTCTAATTGGAGTTATTACAACCAACAGATTTTAATGGATAGGAAGTAAAATCCTCGTTAATATTTACATTATTTGTAAAGAGTAATGCCATAATTCCCCTGGGGAACTGACTTCATTGAGTGTACATGATCTTTAAATTGGCAGGCAGGTGAGGTGAATGCAAGCTGTAGTGACAAATCACTTGCTTGGTGGCCTCACCTTACTGCTCTTTCTTGCAAATTTTAGGCTTTGTCAAGGTTTCTTCCGATGTGTTTAATATTTTAGAAAGTGGCAGTTGCAACAATATGTAAAGAGAGCTGACAGTAATAAACTGAAAATGCTGTCCTTTTCTTTTTGTGAACCCATAGATGTTTGGTGGACATGGAGAAGCACAATTCTCTTTTTTTAGGATGAGACATGAAGCTGTATAGAACAATGCCACCTCAGAGTATCTGTTTTGTTTAGGATTGCTGCACGCTGAAGTTTTCCCTTACTGTGCACTTAATAATTGCATTAAACGCAGTTGTATTTCTTTTCTTGTCCTTTAACTGTTCTCTACTTCTTTCCCAAGCCTTCATTTTTTAATGTTTTGCCTGTTAATTTGATGTTTGCATCAAAAGTCTTGGGTGTTTTGGTCATTAATGAACACAGTACAAAGTAATAGACTTTTCCCGATTGATTTCGACTGACATATTGTATATACTTAAATTTTGTTCAGGATAAATTTTGGATAGGATGACAGCTTAGTAAGGTTTTGGTGTAATCAATCTTTTTTTCTTTCCAGATGAAAATCTGAAAAGGGGATTTTTCTTGATTCATAAGTACAGTGAACTGCTGATGAACACACATAAAGGCATAATAAATTTGAAAAATATCACATTAAAAAAGAATAGAAGAAGAAAGATGAAACCCTTCATGAAAAACCATTTCCTAGGACTTTTTCCCCTTCCAGTGTTTTTCGTGGTATCAAACTCAGTAAACTTCTTGATTTAGTATTTTGTGGGGTTGCCAAAATAGGAAATTAATGCAAAATAATCTGTTAGATAAATCTTTTGGGGGGCAGAAATAAATTAAAAAAGGTGTTTAAAAAAGGAAGCCCACTACTTAATTCTACTTTATTTTTATTTTAGATGGAAATTCCAAGAAACAGATTCAGAGTCTGTTATTATTTTTTTCATAATAGGCAAGTATGAAAAGGAGGGTTGATTGCTTTCAATGTGGTGTTGCGTGATGCTTTCTTAGTAGATTTGCAAAGACAAAATTAGAAGACAATATTTGCTACTATGGAATGTGTTTAAATGATGATATGACTCCTAACTGGCTATTTAAGACCAAAGGAAAAGGCTCCTGTTGGAAAAGTGTGCCAAATGCATGGCTGGGGCTTAGCCCAAGCTTGTCCATGTGGTGGGTAGGGTGAGCACACTGGTGAGGTTTAGGCACAAAGCTGAACACTTCATCTTTGCTAGCCAGGGTTAGCTGGTGGGTCACCCAGAACTGTCCCTTAACAGGGAGGATCAGGCAGTAACTATATCCAGGAGAGGCAGGGATCAAAGGATGGCCACCGTGATCATGAAAGGCTGACATGGATAATCTTGGAGATTTGAAGATGCTGCATGCAGGTCTAGGGAACTGAGAGTCAACTGTCCATGAAACAGGGTCAAGGCCAGGAGAAATGTGGCTTTATCATGTTTGTCCAATAACTGGGCTGTCACTGGTGAGTTGTTTCCTGTGCCTGGTGGTGTGCTTTCCCTAAAAATATTGAATGGTGTGTGGTAAGTTGCCAAGACATGAAAGATGTACCTCCAAAGGATCTCTGAGCTATAACTAATGCGAGTTTGTATAATGCAGATATCATACCTCCATAGGAAGGTCCAGTTGAAAGGAAACCTTGAAGGTCTGAGGTATCACTTCTCAGTTCCTTTAGCAGGAGAATGAGTGCCCTAAGAAAGGAATGAATTTTGGTTACTAAATAATATTTTCATATTAAAACAAGCTGAGGAAATTATTCAACTTATTTATTGAATAATAATGTTTAAAATCTTATTTTTGAGTGAAACATAAAATAAAGTTGTTATAATAGAGATCTCTAGAGAAAAAAGGACAGAATTTTTATCCTGATGTAAACTTTTTGGCAAGCTGGGAGGATATTAATGTTTTAGTGAATTGAGTTTTATATGGTGCTGTACTTACCAAATCTGTCCCAAATAACTCAGAAGGTATAGCCTTATAAAATACACACTTCTTACTTTTGCTAGACCTGGCTTCATTAGATGTGTGTTGGTTTAGTTATTTCTGCAATGAACATAAAGTGGATGAAGAAACATATCTTCTTTATTACACATTCTCAATACCTGGAATTTGGATAAGAAAATCCTCATGATTTACCACATTCTAATAATCCTGAATGTGTCAATATTTGAGGAAAAAAGCCCCACAGCAGTTACATAATTTTAATCTGGTGACAGAATAATTGCCTCAACCTATTGCAGTGGCTAGTAGTGGTAGAGTTTCAGGTAGCAGGGCACAGAAGTGATTCTGTTTTGAATTACTAGGCACTTGAATAGGTACAAAAAGTTGTATATTTTAAACTGTGGTCTAAGGAGATGCTTCAATCACATGCAGCACTCTATGAGAAGTTAAATTCACTGCTGTCTTTTCAAAATTTTCAGGAAAAGGATTGTGAGGCATAATCTCTCATTAATGAACTTCTGTGCTTCTAGTTGACATTGGTGAAATTGAAGAGGTGAATAAATAAGTGAGGCAAAAGAGTGTATTTTGTAATAATTTGCTTTTCTACATAAATTAAATTAGCAACCAGGCTAAACACTGGCTTCTGCTTTATTTATGGGTTAATACTTTACACAACGACAGTTAGAAAGTTTTTAGCACTTCTGAGTCCAAGGTTTATATTAATTTTGTTCTTGAAGTTTTCAGATTCCAAGAAGCATTCAGGTATTTGTAGGCTATTCAAGCTACCTCAAAGATATAAAGCACTATATTTGAAAGGAATTTTGTGTTTAACATGGTGTTGGTTCATTTTGAAAATGCTTTGCTTTGTTTAAAAACCAAGGGAATTTGGACTTTTTTTCAAGTAGAATGAGAGGAATCCATCTGCAATTATCATACTGAGGGTTGATGGAGGCTGAGATCTTGTTCAGATATGTATGGCATGCTGCTGCAATGCTTGAGGTCCTTTTATTTGAGTGTTCAGCCAGGAAAGCATGAGCAAACCTGTAATGGGAAAATCACATACATGGATGGAAATTTGTGAGGTGCAAATAAGATGCGTTGTTGACATATGGGTAGTTAGAGAAAGGGTCCTGAGAAAGGAATGAAGCAAAGGTCACTGTGAGACTGAAAGTAAGCAAACCATGGCCAGGAGCAGAAGACTTTCTCAGATTTGTGGCACTGTGAAAAGCTGTGCCCAAGCTAGACGAGGGTGAAGACCTTTTTAGGATTCTGTGTTGATATGGACTTTGATACCCAGAAAGGGCTTTTTTTCCTTAAGTTTTACCAAATTCCCAGAGCATCCAAATGATATAGGTACAATCAACTTCTGCAATGGACAATATAGAAGGCTACTTGGGGTGCTGGCACTTCTCATACTTACGCTGAATCCCTGTCTCAGTGGTCAAGGGTATAGAATTGCTGAGAGGCAGCAACACGTGTTCTTTTACCAACACCCCCCCACCTTCCCTTCTGCCACAGGACAAAGTGATATGGTGCTTAAAATCTGTGTTAGAACAGCTGTTTTGCACTTTGTGTGAAGCAGCTGTACCAATAATAATTATATGGAAAACACTGTCCTTCAGGAGCAGGAGTAGGTACCAGACCTGCTCTGTGACTCTTCTGTGCCTATCAAGTGTGAACAAAGTTGTTGAAAATTCAGTCCAAGTGACATTTTTGTACAAGTGTGTTTTGTATCTCTTTCCATAAGTTACTTAGAGGGGTTGATGTTTTGCCTAGGTTTTGGTTTAGGTGCTTCCTTCTTGCTGTTAATCAATAGAACATTAGATTGATTAGCTCAAGATTTAAACCTATCTAATCCTGCAATTATTCTTATAGGACTTTATGTATGAGTTGAGTTCACAACACAAGGTAGCAATAATAATAAAAGCCTAACAACCGAGGATTGCTTAATGTAGTAGTGCCCAGGAAAGCACAAATCCAGTTATTCTGATGTTATGTGTCTGTGTGTACACATGGAGTCCTTAGATTTCTTTCTTTTCCCCTCTAAGCAAGAAAAGCCAGCAGATCTTCAGTGCATTACCTGGTATTAGGACTTGAATCAGGGCTCTCTCTCATGCAGAGAGGTCTTTCAGAGTGCTTTAGTCACTGTTCTTCTAAGGTCTGCATACCTCAGTAAGGCTGACTCAAGACTTGCCCTTGCACTAATATGATTGTTAATTGTCTGAGTGTTTTTATACTTACTACTGTGTCAGTACTGTACTGGACTGGATAGACATTTGCAAGGTGGAGTTCTGTGGCTACTTCTTACCAAGCTACAAGTTGTCCTGAAATGAGTAAGTTTCACACCATAGAAACTCAGCTACAGCAATGTACATGAGTCACCTCTAAGAATGTTTCTCATTGTCTAGAAGAAGAAACTAACTGTATTTGAAAAACAAGAAACTCCGATGTGACTGATTCATCTGACCTGACATTCAGGCAGGTGTTTAAAAAGCACATGGTTGATCAGAGTATTACTCAGCTGTGAAAAAACATGTAATCTACACTTGTCCTGTTTTTGGGTAAATTCTGAGCCAAAAATTGATTTATTTTTTAATTAATGTGCACCATGCTTTGTTTGTTTGAAATCATGTTATTCACTGTTCACACTCTTCTACAAACTGTTTTGCCTAAATCAATATTTGCCACATTTACTCTCCAAGGTGGGGAGTGATCCTGTGGCATCCTCAAATCTTGCAAGTGCTTCTGACTTTCATGTCTGTTTACAATACTGAGTATTTTGCAGCATTGAAATCTTTACCCTTTTATTGTCTTCTTTGATCTCTGAATCTGAATCTGTCTGCTTGAGGAACCTCTCATTTCTTAACATTATTCTTTTCAGCTTGTGTTGTTGTTCAGCAAAAGTTTAAAACAGGTATATAAAGGATTATTCTGTTGATTGCATTGGGTCCTTTTCACAGCCTTCAGCAGAGTTGTCTACGCTATTTCTGTCTATGAGCTCCCTTTTCCTGAGGGACAGAAGAGAAAACCATTGTACCATAATCCCCTTTTGCCATACATTTGTTTATTGATTGCACTGAAGATTGATGCATGCAAAACAAGCAACATTTGTTCTAATAGAGCAGTCAGATTCAATTTATGCTAGTTATCTTTGCATTCAGACACAGTATGGGCATATAAGAAAAGAAAGGATTAATCTGAAACTTAATTACTTAAGTTACACACTTCCCCAGTCCTTTGCTTATTGTTGAAGACTACATATAAGAAAAAAATTAAATAATTAATTAATAAGCTGAAACATAGAGTATCTCTTTTTTATTTTAAAATAAAACCTCAAAGCCTGTAGACTTTTAATAAAACTCCTCAGCTGCCAGTCCTTTCCCAAAATGAGCCTTGTGAAGTATTGTAGTTCATCATTTGCAGATAGCAATAACACTATTTAAGGCATTTGGACCTTAGTTACCAAATTGGCCTAGAGGAAGCTGAAACCACCATTCCTTCTTTCTTCTTTCTGACTTGAAATACCTTTATCATCCTACTCCTCTGTGCAGGACATAGAGAGAGGCATATAGGTTGAGCTTTATCACTCTGGGATGAGCACAAAAACAAATAAACTTAACTTCAAAAATATTTATATCAAGGGAAAACTGTTCCTATGCACCATTTGGTAAGATTTGCATAAATTAAAAAGAGAGCTTACTTTAAGAAAGTAATGATGCTGCTATAGATTCAAGTGCAGATCTGGGTAAAATTTTCATTTTAGTGTGAAAACCCCATGAAATTATATGTAGGGTGAAAACCAGAGGGGAATATTGCAAGATTGAGGTATACTCACTCAAAAGACATTGAACTGTCATGCTGAAATAAAAAAAAAATAATCAGAGGAATATAAAAGAATTTACTTGATTTGCTTAGAAATTCTCCTGGTGGAAAAATATTTCCATTTTAAGATGCATTGTTAGAAAAGCAACAACAGGATACAAGCAATTCAGGAGGCTTAGAATAATCACATAGATGCTAGACTGGCTGGCTAAATGTGATATTGTCCTGGATCTGCTATGCAAAACAAGAAAGTATTTTGTTCAACTGGATGTGATAATTAATCTGTGACAACCTTAACTGTAGGGACTATGAAAAACTGCAGTTCAAAATCAGAGGGCAGTAAGGAAGGCAGTTAGCAGAGCACAGAACCTGGGCTTCAGGAGAGATCAAACTTTGTCTTCTCAGGGAGCTGGTCAGGGGGATCCCAAGGGAGGCAGCTCTGAAGAGCAAAGGAGCTTAGTAGAACTAGAAGGTCTTTAACAACAGCACCTAAAGGTTGTTAAGAACAGCATCCTCCAAGAAAAAATAATGCTCTGTCCTGACACTCAGGAAAGCTAGAAACTGTACCAGGAGACCAGCTTGGCTAAAAAGGGAGCTCATAAGTGAGCTCTGACACACAAAGAATTTACAGAGATGGGTTACAAAGGAGAAATGTAGAAACACTGCCCAGCCTTGTATGGATGATGTTGGGAAAAACAAAGCTCAACTTGAGTTGGAAGTGTGAAGAGACACACAGGGAAAGAAAAATTTCCAGTGCTGCACTAATAGTAAAATGATAAACATGAAAAATGTGGACACAATTATAAGTAGGGACAGGTTGCCCACGGATATTGTGCAGGCATCATTCTTGCAGGGTTCCAAAACGCAACAGGATAAAGGCAGGGCAACCTGATCTTACCTTGACACTCCTATGAGCACAAGTCAGACTACAAACCTTCTGGTGTCTCTTCCAACCTGAGTGATTCTGGGATTGTACAAAAATAAAACTATGTTTAATCTTCACAGAATGTCCTGTAATATATCAATTTTTGTGTGTTCAGACAAGATTTTTAAATTGGGAAGTGAAGGATTGAGCTGTCTTAATCTGTAATGTGTGTTCTTTCCAGAGTTTGAGCATCAGTATTAATAAGTACTGGTTAGGCAAAGGCAGAATAGATGAAAAGAGGAAAATTTATCTTCTGTATTGGTGGTGTCTGCACTTGGTTTCAATAAAAAGAAAGGATTTCACATAAGAACTGGAGCCCATACACTTCGATTTCTTGTGTGATTACACACTGATTTCAGTGTGATTATTTATTGGATGTATTCTATTGAGTATAGCATTTGTTTTTTCTCTGACTTATTGTTCTGACAGAAATTCCTCATGTACTCATATAAAAATAAAAAGAGAGGGAGGGAGCTTGAGTTAGCAGCTTTCCAAACAACAAAATCATAAATCCACAACTTGGTTGCTTTTACTTCCCTTCAGCCTGACATTGTTTCTTCTGAGTGAATTTGTATCTTCTGAAGGGTGAAGAAAAAAAATTGCAACTGTGTTTTGCAAATACAAGAATCTGTGAAAAAGAATAAATTTCCAAGCATTGGCTTCATTCTGAAACTTGAATTCAAGCACATGGTTGGTTAGTCGTACAAGTATTCCTCAAGTAAACCAGCATCCTATTCTCAGGTGTCAGGCTTTTATAACTGGCTATGATGCGATGCATTACTTTAGATATTTTGAGTTGATGTGAATATTAGAGTTGCAATTATACCTAGGCTGGCTGTGTGATTCCTTTCTGGTTATAGCATTTCCAATTTACATTTATTTAAGTGTTTTGAAAGAACACATTGTTCATTCTGGGAAAGGTATTTTATAGAGTATATAAGGTATCATGATGAATGTTCCCCTTCTCCCTACTTTCCATTAAAACTGACAGCTAAAAAGACCAAGGGCCTGATCTGGTGTATTTGTTACTGCCTTAGATCTGCCCATAGCTCTCCCTTGAGGCATGTAGAAGATTTAATAAGCAAACCCTGCCAGATGATGAATGCTTGAAGCAAATTTTTTTCTACAAACATTGCAAAGTACAGAAATGTTAAGGTATAGGACTGCACTGTACTTCGAAGTACATGCTCACATCTCTCATTTTCTGGAGTGGGGTCAGAGGGCTGAATCAACTTGTCAAATGCCCTCAGCACAGTTGACATTAGCATGCACGTTTTTGATGTTGACTGAATTAAAAGGCGAGGAAACTGTACAGAATTAAGGTACCTCCAATCTACAGGTTCCTCAACATACTACAGATCTATGAGGATCTGGACAGGAAAGAAGAAGGCATAAAAAGGGAAGGAAAATCTTGTAAAGCTGTTAGCCTTGAGTTGAAACTGTGCTGCACTCACTGTGAGTGAGGACAGGTGTCGCAGGGTACCTGTCGTGAGGCCTTGGTCCGGTGGGGGAAGAAAGACACACAAGACACACAAAGACGGTGAGACAAGAGATGTCTGCCTGCTCAGTGCAGCAGGCAGCCTTTATTGAGCATGCTAACTTCTACTTTCCCACACACAACATAAACATATTTTCACAAAGACATCCAGGAGTTCAAGCACCTGCACATTATCAAACAGTCTTAACCTTGTACTCCCTGCAACTCAAGGCCGTGTCCATGGAAACCATCTAACCAGCTCCACTGCTCCCATAGAACACGGCCTAACTTTTGCAATACCTCAAACTTCAATTGTGGGGCTACGACTTCACCTCACAGACAGGAGCTTTTTCAAGGTAGATGCCAGCTCGTGGCAGTTGAGAGAGCAGTATGCTCTACCTCCTCTGTCCCTGTGCCTGCTCTTGCAGGTAAGAAAAAAAGATATCAGTCATGATACTAGGTTTCAAGGGGGAAGAGGTCGAAACCAGGCTCTCCAGAGATGAGCCTGAGGGTGGAAAGCCTGAGTTAGAAGTGATATCATCAGCCCAGCTGAAGTGCACATACACCAATGCACGCAGCAGGGGTAACAAACAAGAGGAGCTGGAAGCCATCATGCAGCAGGAAAGCTATGATGTAGTCACCATCACAGAAACATGGTGGGATGCTTCATATGACTGGAGTGCTGCAATGGATGGCTACAAGCTCTTCAGAAAAGATAGGCAAGGTAGGAGAGGTGGAGGGGTGGCTCTATATGTTAGAGAGTCTCTTGACTCTATAGAACTTGAAGTCAGTAATGGTAAGTTTGAGTGCCTGTGGATCAGAATCAGGGGGAAGGCCAATAAGGCTGACATCCTGGTGGAAGTCTGTTATAGACCACCCAACCAGGATAATGAGGGTGATGAATTAATCTACAAACAGCTGGCAGATGTCTCAAAATTGCCAGCCCTTGTTCTTGTGGGTGACTTTAACCTGCCGGATGTCTGTTGGAAACTCAACACAGCAGAGAAGAGGCAGTCAGGAGATTCCTAGAAGTATAGAGAATTTCCTGCTTCAGCTGGTAAATGAACCTACCAGGGGCAGGCCCCTCCTAGACCTGCTGTTCACAAACAGAGAGGGGTTGATGTGAAATGTGGTGGTCAGAGGCTGTCTGGGGCACAGTGACCATGAAATAATAGAGTTTTCAATACTCAGGGACTCAAAGAGGGCCATCAATAAAACTTCTACCCCGGACTTCCAAAGGGCAAATTTTGGCCTAGTCAAAAGACCTGTTCAGAGGGTACCTTGGGAAACAGCCCTTGAAAACAAAAGGGTCCAGGAGGGATGGACACGCTTCAAGAAGCAAGTCTTGAACACACAGGAGCAGGCTGTCCCAGTGTACCAAAAGGTGAGCCGGCAGGGAAGATGGCCAGCCTGGCTGAATAGGGAGATTTTGAAGGAAATTAGGGGAAAAAGAGCTTACAAACTGTGGAAAAAAGGGCTGGCTACTCATGAAGCGTTTAGGAATATAGTTAGGTCATGTAGAGAGAAAATTGGAGAGACAAAGGCACAATTTGAACTCAATCTTGCCACTTCTGTCAGGGATAACAAGAAGTGCTTCTACAACTACATCAATAGCAAAAGGAGGGGCAAGGAAAACCTCCATTCTTTGTTGGACATGGGGGGAACATAGTCATCAAAGACGAAGAAAAGTCTGAGGTACTTAACACCTTCTTTGCCTCAATTTTCAACAGTAAGACAGGTTGTCCTGAGGACAACTGGCCTCTGGAGCTGGTAGATAGAGACAGGAAGCCAAATAGCTCCCCATAATCCAGGAGGAAACTGTGATCTGCTGAGCCACTTGGATCCTCGCAAGTCTATGGGACCATATGGGATCCACCCAAGGGTGATGAGGGAGCTGGAGAAAGAGCTTGCCAAGTCAGTCTCTATCATTTATTACCAGTCCTGGTTCACTGGGGAGGTCCCAGATGATTGTAAGTTGGTGAATGTCATGCTGATCCACAAAAAGGGTCAGAGGGAGACCTGGGAAACTACAGGCCCGTCAGCCTGACCTCAGTGCCTGGCAAGGTTATGGAGCAGATCATCCTAAGTGCAATCACACAGCACCTACAGGATGGACAAGGGATCAGACTCAGCCAGCACGGGTTTAGGAAGGGCAGGTCCTGTCTGACCAACCTGATCTTCTTTTATGATCAGGTGACCCACCTGGTGGATGAGGGGAAGGCTGTGGATGTGGTCTATCTGGATTTCAGCAAAGCCTTTGATACTGTCTCCCATAGCATATTCCTGAAAAAGCTGGCAGCCCATGGCTTGGACAGGGGCACTCTGTGCTGGGTTAGGAACTGGCTGGAGGGCCAGGCCCAGAGAGTGGTGGTGAACGGTGCTGCATCCAGTTGGCGGCCGGTCACTAGTGGTGTCCCCGAGGGATCAGTGTTGGGTCCAGTTCTGTTTAATATCTTTATTGATTATCTGGATGAGGGGATTGAGTGTACCATTAGCAAATTTGCAGATGACACCAAGTTGGGGAGGGAGTGTTAATCTGCTGGGAGGCAGGAGGGCTCTTCAGAGGGACCTGGACAAGCTGGAGAGATGGTCTGATTCCAACGGGATGAGGTTCAACAAGGCCAAGTGCCAGGTCCTGTACATTGGCCACAACAACACCCCACAGCGCTACAGGCTGGGGACAGAGTGGCTGGAGAGCAGCCAGGCAGAAAGGGACCTGGGAGTTTGGATGGACAGAAAGCTGAACATGAGCCAGCAGTGTGCCCGGGTGGCCAAGAAGGCCAATGGCATCCTGGCCTGGATCAGGAACAGTGTGGCCAACAGGTCCAGGGAAGTGATTCTTCCCCTGTACTCAGCATGGGTGAGGCCACACCTCGAGTACTGTGTCCAGTTCTGGTCCCCTCAGTTCAGGAAGGATATTGAGGTGCTGGAGCAGGTCCAGAGAACACCAATGAAGCTGATGAAGGGATTTGAGCACAAGTCCTGTGAGGAGAGGCTGAGGGAGCTGGGGTTGTTCAGCCTGGAGAAGAGGAGGCTCAGGGGAGACCTCATCACTCTCTACAACTCCCTGAAAGGAGGTTGTAGCCAGGTGGGAGTTGGTCTCTTCTCCCAGGCAACCAGCAGTAGGACAAGAGGGCATGACCTTAAGCTCTGCCAGAGGACGTTTAAGTTGGATATTAGGAAGAAATTTTTTATGAAGAGAGTAATCAGATGTTGGAATGGGCTGCCCCGGGAGGTAGGGGATTCACCGGCCCTGGAGGTTTCTAAGATGAGACTGGATGTGGCACTTGGTGCCATGGACTAGTAACCACAGCAGTACTGGATTAACAGTTGGACTTGATGATCTCAGAGGTCTTTTCCAACCCAGTTGATTCTATAATTCTATGATTCTATGAAAGCAGCTGATACAACCACATAAGGGTCTGTTGATTACAAGGAATGGTCTTTTATGCCTTAATTGTTGTGGATGTGTCATCAAAATAAACTTTTTGTAGTACTAAGGCTGCCTTCAGGGAGGAGTATCACATCCTGTGAAATAACTGTGCTCTGACAAGCACTTAAAGCTTCTCCTATACAGATGAATGGGGAGAAAACAGATTTGGGTAAGCATTGTGTATTTGTAATTTCTTTTTTTAGAAATTTTGTTTGGGGATGAATAAACTGAAAAATGATGGGGTTATATATATATAATAACTATTTATCTATTATTAGTTTTCTATACCCTATGATATCAATTTCCTTAGATTTTGGACATTTGTGAGGAAATGAGCCTGATTTTAAAATGTAAGAATCAAGTCCTTAGTTATAACTCCAGAATATGATCCATCAAATCTAGAAGAGTGTGCAACTGGTGCATCCATCTATGCTTTACAACCCCAAGGTCCAACAGCACATTCAGCATGTTTTTGAGAAGGTGGAGGAGATGTAAGTATTCCTACAAATACTCAGGTCCGCAGTTCTTGGGGGAACTCTACTCAACCTGTAGTATAACACTGTGGTCTGAAGTGCCGTTAGTGTCCCTCCCAAATTTGCAGACTTCTACCTTCATTTACTCTTGTCTTCTCATAGATGCCTAAAATTAAAGTCTTAACTATAGAATTACTAGACAACATCATACCAATCTTACACAGCTGAATGGAGTCAGTGATCTTGGAGACCTTTCCAACCTTAATAATTCTATAATTATATGATTCTAACTCTACATCCTTTTCTAAGCATGAGAGGTAACAGTGAAAACTGAGCTGTTGTTTTATACAAGTTGTTGGCAAATAGTTCTCTTTCCTTTGTGTAATAAATTGACTAACCTTGAGCTGTTGGAAATGAAGTAAAACACAAAGGCAAAGCAGTTACTCGGGATGGCTATGTTATCGGAAAGCATCTCATAATTACTTCCTAAAACATTTAATTGTGAAATTCTTTGCTTCCCAGGCTTTATGTAAGCAATAGATCATACATCTGGAAAAAAAGAAACCTCAGTAATCTGCAGAGTGGTTTTACTATAGTAACCTATGAAGGATCTCTTCCCTGGTTGTTTATCAGGGTGACCTTCTTGAGAAGTCAAAAATTTGCTTTCTTCAAGCTATCAAAATGATTAGCTTAGCCGTTTACAGGACACAAGTGTTTTTTATCACCTTTGAAAAGCAGCATATTTGGATCTGTTAATGGATGTTGTCAGAAGATACTGTATTGCAAGGGAGTTTTACTTGTTGGTTGTGAATCACACTTGAAATGAGTGAGTAATCATTGCTAATTTGACAGGCATGCACCATTAAGTTACAGAATAATGTGCTTAAAATTATTGCAATATTAAAGTGTTTGTAAAACCAAATTCAAAATATATTCCTCTAAATGCTAAAACAAATTTTTGCTACACTTGAAAAAACAATGAACATCTTTGTTCAGGTGAAACCCAATTTTTTTTAAATATTAAGTAAAATCTAAAATTAGTAGTCTGTGAGGACCACGTGTGCCATGTTTCAAATTTTAGCAGCTATTCCTGTAGTCTTTCCTTAAGGAATAAAAATATCAACCTGGAAACATTATTTTTCACTGTTTGACTTTTGAAGGCAAGGGAAAATATACTGTAAGAGAACCTTCAGAGCTACCAATTAGTGCCTGGTAAAGCACTGCACAGTGGAAATTACTTGCAGGATGAGGGAGCCAAATACTGGTACAGATCATATTGATAAATAATGTACCTCAGCAGCTTCCTGTGGTGTTTAATCATAACTGTTTCAAAATGTTTTCCATAACTGTATGAACAAACCACTTATTACACACAGTAAAGAGTATTTCGTTATTTTCTTCCCTGCATTTGTTATGATGGATCATGAGGCATACCACACCTTTAGAAGAGAAGAAATGGAAAGCCAGCAATGCATGCCAATTACTTTTCCTTCATAGGTGGAAGGATATGTTTAAGCAATACAAACTTAAACAACACTGTAAGTTTCTTATGGAATCTAGAGTGGACTGGAACAGTGAGATTTCTGTACCTCCATGCAGAAGGAGCCTCACCTAAGGCCATGGGGAGGCATGCAGAGCCCCACAGACATCTGCTAAGATCTTGATGAGTAGTCACTGGCATCATAAGTGTTTCGGGTGGAATCTTTCTACACAAGGCAGTCAAGCACTTGAAAAAGATTATTTGAAACCACAGAATCATAGAATGACTTGGATTTGAAGGACATTAAATATCTTCTATTTCCACCCCCACTGCCATGGAGGGGAACACCTTTCACTAGACCAGATTGCTTGAACTCCATCTCACCTGGTCTTGAATAGTTCCAGGGATGGGGCTTCCACAGCTTCTCTGGGCAACCTGTTTGAGTGCTTCACCACCCTCATAGAAAGAATGTCTTCCTAACAGCTAATCTAAACCTACTGTCTTTCAGTTTAAAGCCATTTCCCCTTGTCCTGTCACTACATGCTCTTGTAAATAGTCTCTCGTTATCTTTCTTGTAGGCAGAGCATTGCAAGGCGCACTTCCAATTTATTGCTTTTAAATAAGTTAGAATGCTTTGCACCATCTAAATTACGATTTCTATATTTTTTTAAGAAACCAAGTAAGGATTGTTTTGTTTGCTTTGTTTTGTCTTATTTTTGCATTGGAAGGTGTTATTTTTAGTGGTTTATGATTTTGCCAAGTTTAAACATAGAAGTGAAACTATTGATGCTGAGTGTTTGCCTCAGAATATCTTTTGTTTATTTATTGATTTTTTTTTTAACATCAAAGGAAGTATGTTGAAGGGAAACAGAAGTCATGCAGTTCTGAGGGATTTCAAATTTTGTGTACTCTGGCAGGTCTTTGAGGATCCATAGCCGAATGTGAGTCATCTTAGATCTGAAATGGTGTCATGTTTTAAGCCATCAGGTAACTAAACACCACACAGCTGCTCTGTCCCTCATCACTCCAGTGGGATGAGTGAGAACATTGTGGGGAAAAAAAAATCAAGGTGTTGGATTGTTACATGATGCAGCTAGTTCTGGTTCTATCATTGCTGCGCTTTGCCCCAGTTCATCAAAATTCATTCTTCATTAATCTGGGCAATTTTCCTGTCATGTAATTGATAGGGCATATAGCAACTGTGGTAGTGATGACATACAGTATTATACTGCAATTAACATCATATAGTTCAAATCACTGCCTATTCTTACCCAAAATCAAATCCTCTTGAGGTACACATCAGAATTCCCCATCATTCCTTGTTACCTACCAAGTGCACCCGGGCCCTTGAGTAAAAGCAGTCTCACAAATGTATTTGCCACTGCCTGTGGCAGGAATAACCTGGTCTGTCTTCCGCAGCACATTTTTTTATGTACACTACAGTGACTTTATCCCCTCCCCTAGTACATAAAATTTTGACTGGGCAGGGCCAGTCAGCTGGGTTTGGCAGATCCCCTAGACTTAACTTCTGGTCTAACCGGGTGGCTATTGCTTAATGTGTATCCCGGCGTTTGAAGGTCCCACCACCCATTTCTCAGCATAGTCTTTAAAGTCCATTGTATCATTCAATTTTCCTGGAGGCTGGTGCATGATAGGGAGTGTGATATACCCACTCGATGCCATGCTCTTTGGACCAGGTGCCTATGAGATTGTTTTGGAAATGAGTCCCATTTTCTGAATCAATTCTACCTGGAGTGCCATGTCACTATAAAACTTGTTTTTCAAGGCCCAAGGTAGTGTTGGTGTGGGGGCATGGGATGTGTTTCCAGCTATCTGATGATTTCTTCCATTATTATAAGCACATGGTTCTTGCCTTGAAGTCATTGAGGAAGTGTGATATATTCAATCTGCCAGACTTCCCCATATTTCAGCCATCATCCTCCATACCAGACAGGTTTTAATTGCTTGACCTGCTTGATTGCAGCTCATGTTTCACACTGAGGAATAACCTGTGCAATAGTGTCCATGGTTCAGCCCACTCCCCTCGATCATGAGTCCATCTATATGTTGCAACTCTTCCTTGATGGCCTGAAGTGCCATGAGCACATTGGGCCCTAAATAATCCACCCCTTCTGTTACCAGCCCAGAGTTTCCTGAGCCACTTCAGTCTGGTCCACCTGCTGATTTGTTTTTATATTTTTCAGTGGGTATGTGAGCACCTACGTGATGTTACTTTTATAACCAACAGCAATATCTTGCCATCATTCAGCAGCCCAGATGAGTTTACCTTGGCACTGTCAGTTGCTCTGCTTCCATTCCTGTAGCCACCCCCACATGGCATTTGCCATCATCCATTAATCAATATAGAGATAAAGTATTTGCCATTTTTCTCATTCAGCAAAATCTAAAGCCAACTGGATAGCTTTCACATTTACATATTGACTCAATTCATCTTGTCCTTCAGTAGTTTTAATGACTTGTCTTGTGGGACTCCACACAACAGCTTTCCACCTTTGATGGTTTCCTACAATATGACAGGACCCATCAATGAACAGGGCATATTGTTTTTCATTTCATGGTAATTCATTATACGGTGGGGCCCCTTCAGCACATTCTCCAAAAATCCACAATGCCTAAAAAAGCTTGTGTTTCCTTTTTGCTTGTTCGTGGAGACATTACTCTTACCTTGTTAATTGCATCCATCTTGCCATTTTATTCATAAAAACTGAATCTCCTATGCAGGTCCATTGACCTTACTTGTTTTATGGCCAAACTGGCTTTCAGAAGGATTTGGAATATTGTCTTCCCCTTCTCAAAAACTTATGGTGTGTTGTCCTACACAATAATGACATCAACATGTTTCAGAGCTTCACCCTGTTCCAGTGCAGTCTGGATCAGTTTATGGCAGATGATAGGACTGTGTTCCCCCCCCTTGGAACAGTCGATTCCAGGTGTGCTGGACACCGCTCCAAGTCAAAGCAAACTGTGTCCTGCACTCTGCTGCCAAAGGGATCGAGAAAAACGCATTAACCTGCCTGGCTTCCTTAACCTTTAATTCCAGATTACTGGCCCCATTATCTCAACATCAGAACAACCAGGTGACCATGTGCTCACCTGGACAGCTTTGCAATCCTTTCACATATCTCACACCTCACACATTGGGTAGTTACTACTATATGAGTTCAATCTCTTCCTTCTCCCCGAGCAGCATCTGCCTATCTTCCTCTTCTAGTTCTCATGATGGCCCTATGTGGGAGCAGACAGGGTGGGTTTTTACGTCTTTTTTTTTTATAATTTTGCTAATAGTGAACATCCCCTCACATGTATGAAAGTAAAGTGCAATTAATGACCAATGCATTTTTTTAAAAGAAAAAAATATTTATTTATATATTTTATTTATTTTATTGCACGTTTTCTTTGATTGAGTTACAATTTTATAAATAAGTTTCCTTTTTGAATACTCTCACTTTCAAACA
The DNA here is from genome assembly GCF_003984885.1 of Neopelma chrysocephalum. Lineage (NCBI taxonomy): Eukaryota > Metazoa > Chordata > Aves > Passeriformes > Pipridae > Neopelma > Neopelma chrysocephalum. The sequence goes on along the minus strand of NW_020897694.1, from coordinate 27,871,259 downwards.
TTTGCTTTATGCAATTTTAGCATATTCTAATGTAAGGATTTGTAGTGCTAATTTTGTGTAAGCAATTTAGGCTGATCTTTGTATTAACCCTGTAGATTGGTCACAAATGTGTAGTGTAAATTGAAAGAGCATAAAATCAGATCTCCCTCTAGAGATAATTTTGTTTTATTTCCTTCTTGAATTTTAGGCAAAACAACATGAAACTTGGAGAAAACCTGACTTATTTCAGTAAGAACAATTCCATGCTAGTGATAGCAAGCTTGGACACAGGTGGTTTCCAAGAGCTCCACCCATGTAAGGATTGGTCATGAACATTTTGTTTAACCCAACTGCCACTTTCTTTCTTCTCCTATATAATTTTTGAAAATAAAAGATTTGTTTTAACTTTTGCCCTTTTCTCCTGAATGTTAAAATTGATTTAGAAACCTGAATCTTCAATATCGCTTGAGTATGGAGCTCCAAAACAAGTAGGGTATGGAACGTTTGGAAAGGCATGCTAGTTGCAATAGCTGGCTTTGTCAGTTACAAAGTGCCCATCAACATGGACACCTTAGTTAGAGTTCCTCTTCAATTATTTGCTGTATATATTAAAGAATGTGATATTTTTTGAAATGTGTGAATATTTTGGAATACACCTCAGGAGAACTAAACAAAAGATATGTACCAAAAAACATAGAGGTGAAATATTGATCCAGGAAAAAGTTTTAGTAAAAGATAGCTCAATCAAAAAGCTGCAGTGAGACACCAACCCCCACCTCAACAAAACAGTTGATGTGTGAGCTTTTGCTAAGCTGACCTAGCTTAGCATCAGAGTGTCTTCCCTGAATTCTCTGTAATGATGGCAAATCTTGTATGGTGACACAAATATTACTTCACTACCTTGGCAATTTCACCTGCTAGAACAAGTAATTCTGAAATCCCTATAATGTTTGTTTGGTGTTACTAATATCAGCATAACACTTTCTTACACAGAGGAAAAAGCAGTTACACTGTGTTTCTATAAATAGACCTAGAGAATTAAAGGTGCTTAATGTGTCTCTCTCACTGTAGGTAATGAATTCAGAGATCATTTGCAGTTTTGAGTAACAAGGAGTGCACCTTTATCAGCTTTTAGTGGATGTCCCTAGAACCCCTGGTCCCTAGAACCAGCCTCTTTGCCTTATAGGTCTGTTCCTATTACACGCTGATGTAGCTGCCAAAGGATACTGTGGGCTTTTTTGTTCATGTTACACATCTTTATCTGTTCAGGATGGATGAGAGAGGGTAACAGGCAAAGGTAAGCAATGGGAACATTAAACAGGAACTGAGACTTCCATTTTTGTGGTTTTGTTTTGCTTTTTAAATTTCCTTTTTTTTTCTAGAAAGTATGTGGGGTTTTTTGTTGTGGCTCTGGTTTTGGTTTTTATTTGGGTGTTTTGTTTGTTCTTTTAACGGGGAAAATCCTACTTGAGTGCCTTTTACTATGTTTAGAACTAATGACCATTCTCTTAGGTACCGGGGAAAGGATGGAGGAGAAAAAGTTAGTTGAGATGGACTGCTGCTTTAAAGATTTTTTTCTTAAGACAAAATGTACTAGAAAAACCCAGCAAAAATAGAAAAAGCCATTCTTGTCTCAGGTGCTGGAAAGACGTAGGCAGAACACATGGTCTCATCAGCTGCTCTGTGATGTGGCAAACCTGTAGCAGGATTGGGCTGTTGAGACTATTATTGAGTTACCTCATTTGTCACAAGTTCACAGAAACGTTGCCTTGAGAAAAAGATGGCCTTACATGTCAAAATGAGACTGTCAGAGAGGAGAGAAATAGGGAGCAGTACAAAACAGGTATGTCCCAGGACTTGCTCCAGACTTGGCCAGAGGTTATGGGTATGGTTGTAAATCTGCATCCACCCCTCTGCCGAGTCTTACTGGGACAGCATTCAAAAAATGGGAGATTCCTCAGTGTTCAAATGTGAATCTGGGGAATGATGAAAAGGGTAGCAACAATGGTTGTTCATCCTCTGAGTCTACTTACTTCCATTGCTCTGCTTCCCATCTAAAGTCTTCTACTTCTCCTCTTACCCTCAAAACAGAGATAAATTAGTCTAAAATAAGATACAATTTATTTCTTATTCCTTTGGCTTCTTTATTGTTGTTCCTTTTTTCACTTGTCACAATTTTTATTCCTTCTGTCAAAGGTATTAAACCTTTTTCAGATTATATCTGCTGTCCTGCTCCATGATTTTGCCTTAAGCCAGTAACTTCAGGGTGTTAGGATGCATTATGAATCTTGACACAGTTTTCAAGAGCGCACTCCGAATAATATATACTCTTATATAATGTGGTGATGCTTGTATTAACTAGGTGTGTCATAAAGTTCTAGTGGTCAGTCCTCTGAAATCATGTTTTTAACTTTAAGGGTGTGAATATCTCAGCTAGGATAGTCAGGTCACCTAGTTACAGATATTTAACATTGGAATACAGTCTGGACTTCTGGTCAAGAGAGATGAACTCTGAATTTGGAGCATTTCTGAATTATCTTTGAATTCATAAAAAGAATAAGAAAATGGTATTCATAAATGACATATTCATAAGACACTTAAAACCCCAAAGCTAGTTGTTACAAAAGCTTCTTTCCAAGCTCTGGTCTGTGAACAGCTCTCACGCCTGCCTCTCTTCTCAGGGAAAATTTATCCATCAGTATTGCCGTGATTTGAACATGAAGCCTTCGCTTCATTCATGAGCCTCAATTTTTTCCCCCACTTCCTCTTTCCTCTTCCCCTTTTGCTCTCCTGTCCCACTGTGTTCTTTCTGTTACTTTATCTGACACAATATTATAATAAAGAATGGGTTCTGGAAAGAAAGTTCTGGGCAATAAAGCCTCTTTTTAAAAAACTCTGTGCATAAAGTAAAAAAAAAAACAAAAACTGTCAAAAGAAGCTGTTAGTGTGAATGTATTTATTTTAGCTTTGGTGGAAAAGCTCGATTCAGCTCCAGGACTTCTGGAGTACAATAGTCAGTAATTTCTATATGAGTAGAACACCTATTTCTCTTTTGAAATATGGGGCAATCTGAACCCCAGGTTGTCAGCCGCTTTTACATGAGTTTGGGGGGAAAAAAAAGAAAAAGAAAAGAAAAGGTAGATCAACTATTTTTGAACTATTTATCAGTCCATGATCCAAATCACTTGCAGGAATGGGGTTAAAGCATACCACAGCCTGAGTGAATACAGTGTAAACTGCAGCTCCTTCTGGGTGGTGCCAATATAAACTGGGTTAGAAACTTCAACTTAGAGCCATAACCCTGGAGGTAAGGGGAGCAGTGGGGCCATTTCACAAATAAGGAGTGACAGAATGGGAGAGAAAGAGACTTTTCAGTGGGTACCGTGATAGGTCTTGTCGGCTTATGACTTCCCACTGCGAGGGACTGGGCTCCCCTGGCAACCCTGATACCATGCAGCCCTAGTGCCCAGCTGTACCCACCCAGCCAGTGCTGAGCTGTGCAAACCCCTCAGTTGAACACCCACACCTAGAGGGGAGGGAGAATCACTCACATGACTGAAATCAGAAGCTCATCTGTGGGCTGGTTCTTCTGTTTGGAGACTCTGGCTGGGAGAGGAGATGCTACAGAGATGTGATTCATTCCTGATAACGAGTGGGTGAAACTCAGGAAGGCAAAAAAGCTGTGATTCAATGAACCTCCTGAACAAAGAGAGGACCAGAAGAGAGCAACCAGCAAGGGCACTTAGAGAATGAATTTGTGTGTACCATTTTAAAAACTATACCAACATGTCCCCTTGAAATAAGTTTTTTGGAGGCAATCACAGTTCTTTATAATAAAACACTCAAATGTCACAATAAAAATGTGTTCCTTAGTGCATTAGACATTTGTCTCTGCCATTTCCTTTATTTCCTAGATAATGGGAAAAATTACAGACTAAGAAAAAATAAATCACTTTATTAAAAAGTATATGGAAATATTTTTCAAAATTTGATCAGAATGATATTTTCTCTGGTGCAGTAAATTCACTATTTGCAAGCCTGCAGGACTAGGGTAAGAAATTAGCAGAGAGAAATTATATAGCATGCTGCCAAACTCATAGATCCTGGGTGGGATGAATCAGGTGGAGAAACAAAACCCGGAGCTGAAGGACTTTTCAGCACCTTAAAAAGAAGAAAAAAAACCAACAAATTTTAAACACAAACTTGTTTACTTGCATTGCTCTCACCCTGCTGCCTTTTATCTGTAGCTTTGCTTTTAAAGTAAAGTATGTCTCTCAATTTCATGAGCAGAGAGGATAGCCTATGCAAAGTTTTATGGTTATTTCAGGGTTTGGCATGGACTGAAGAGCTGTGCTTATGAATTTCAGTGCAGCATCAAACTGCCAGAGGGTGTGCTCTCTAGGGCAGAGATTATTAGCCCTTCTTTTGTGCTTTGCTGAGCCTGTTTTAGATATCATCCCTGGGCTGACAAGGGCTCCGTTCGGTGGTGTCAGCCCAGTTGATAGGGCGCTGACACTGCAGCACCGCTGCATGATTACCCTTGTGGCGCTGGCAGATTCCAAGGAGTGCTGATAAGAGTCGAACATGGACTTCATTTCCTCAGCTTGAGAGTATGATGTGGGTCAAAAGAGGTTTATCTGTGTTTCTAGCCCTCACTTTATAGCACTATTAGGTGCTATTACTCTGTTTCAGTAATGTGAATTCATTTGTTGCTGAGTTTTCATTTCAAGATTACAAATACATTTTAGGAAAGTAATTTAAGAGTTCTATTTCTCTATAGAACTCATATGTGGAAATCTAGATTAATATTAACCTGTTCGTGCATAATATTGCTTTATATTTGGACAAAATAAGTAGGCATTTCTTAAAGAACTAAATACATATAAATTATTTATTCATTTTTTTGGTTGTAGACAAAAGTGTCCTGAGCTTTCCTCCAAGATCTCTGAAAGCAGAAATGATAGAAAGTACACATCGCAAAAGAAAATAGAGTGGTCAGATGAAACAGTAAAATATTATCTGCAGGCAGTATCCCACTATTCACAGGCATAGCTGTTAACTTGAGGAAGAAATTTCCCACATATATTTCAATATAAGGCAAGTAGATGAAGCAGGTTGTTTATTATAATAGGTCAAGTTATATGATGTGCAAATATGTTGGGAATTTGGAAGGCTTCTCCTGTTTTCTCATATTTAAGACAACAGGTTACTCTCAGCTGGTATTATTGATGAGTAAAGCTACTGTTTTCATGAATTTCTTTCAAAGTTTCTTCCAGTTTTATAGGCTTCTCTTCATATATATATATATATATATAAAATGATATAAGACATTATATCTTAATTGAAAAGTCTGCTTGGAGAGTTCATGTAAAACACTACAGAAATCACAGTGGGCTATAAAAATTTGCACAGTGGGCAGGGTGAAACGTTATAGGTGCTCTAAGCAAATTGAGAAAATCACAAGTGAAAAGTCTAAGGTTTGTATTCATGAAATGAAAAGTTTTATTTAGGAAACAGTTGCTATTAAAATGCTTCATTTTCATTTGAAAATAAATTTAAGTTGTAATTATTACATCAAATTGCACTACATCTGTGCTACTTACAATTACTCTATATGTTTAGAAGTTCTTTCAATGAGGTTTCTAAGCATGTTAGCCCATGCTAAGAATTTACCTTTCTGTGAACATTTTGGAAGAAAGTTTTCTTCAAAAAATGTTGAGAAGCACACTGATACTGCAGCTAGAGTATTGGTTTTAGCATCTGTACTGTAAATGTAAATGATGTACTGTAATGATGTGATGTACTGTAATGATGTAATGTACTGTAAATGATGACCCATTTGCAAAATCCTTCTGAGGTAAGTAGTCTGTACTTCATGGCCTTTTTTGTCTGCATTCAGTAATGCTTTCTATTTTAATCAAAACAGTTATGGTGGCAGACTCCACACTTGGGCTTGGGATGTGGAGCTGTTTTGTCAAGGCATCTTGTTCTCACATCTGAAGTAGAAACTCAGTGCAAGCACTGCTAAAAACACATGAGGAAGCTGATTTGGATGTTCTCTATTCAGGGCATGAAAGTGATGGAAAGAAGTTTCCTGAGAGCACAGAGAAATAAAGTCTGTGACAAAGATTCAAAGGGAAAACTTATGAGGAGCAGATAGGAGTGAAGGTTACTTGGTGTTTGTTTTCATGACAAAGTCCTGAGTACTTAGGCAAGGGTGCAGTGAGTCAGTGCTACCCCAGGAATAGCCTGGGAAGCACACCGTTCATGTGGGTAGGACCCCATGGCAATCTGACAAAATCTCTGATTAGACAGGGAGTCTGGTTGCGGGCAGCCACGGTTCCTGGCACGCAGGATGTCCCCAGATTGCTGTGCTAAGAAGAACTTGGATGTCTTCACATTAGAGTTAGTAGCTGTAGGTCGGGTTGAGCATTAACTTAGTTGACCATTGGTGAAGGTACAGTAATTCCACAGCAGTGTTTAGTGGTGTACATTTCTGACAAAATTGTGGAGACCAACGTAGGGCCACAGTAGAATTTCTTAACTGAAAGTAATGTTTTTTGAGGAAAAACCAAAGAGAGAAACATCTACATTCCCACTGAATTCTCCTTTGCCAGGTGCATTTCAGTCTTTCAATATTCATCTAAGTACATCTACAGAGCTGCTGATGATATTAAGAGCATTGCACGGCTATAACTTTTTCTTGTAGACTCTAAAAAGCAAAAATGTGGGACACTTAAAAACAGTGTGTAAGAGCAAAGAAAAGGATTTCCCCTCATTTTTTTTCCTTGAAATTAATTTTTAAGATGACTTCTTATATTTCTAAGAGGTGTATCTTGCTCCTGTGCACACTGGTTGTTCTTTTTCCTGTTCACTGTATTGATTTGCACACAGTTCTCCTAAATGTGGACTCTCTTTCATTGGCTTCAGCAAGAGCTGGCTCTACTTGCAGAGCCAGAATCCAAATTCAGCTTTCCTGGTCCTTGCAGTCCCTTTTGCCTCCACTGTGTCACCTCTGACTGTGGGAGGCTAAACGTATGAGTTCTTACTCCCTCTGGACTGTCTTAAGAAACCCAGTATCTGACAGCTTGTCGAGTGCAAGCGTTGTGGCTTGAGTAAATCTCCAGCTTCGGGGATGAGCCTAGCTCCCGCCCAGTTGTTTCAAAAAGAACAGGACTCATTCTGCTTTTAATTTCTTGGGTTTGTTATCTTATTTTAGAACTTCCCAGAAACATGCTATTCTCCTGTGGTTTACAGAAGTAAGTCTACTTATACCTTTCTGTTTTCTCCATGGTACCTGATTCCAGTTTTCAGAGAGAGTTGAGGTCTCCCAGGGTAATCCAATCCTGAAGCACAAAACAGTTGTTACCAACATGAATTCGATGCTGCAGAAGGCAAGTAGAGCAGTGCTTGAGGGAAGCGCAGTGAAGGCATTTTTTCTTTTGGAAAGCACAGAAACTAATGAGTCACTTCTTTCAAAGAGCCTTTCCCCAAAGGAAACTATTAGGACAACTAGCTGGTGTTTGTCATTTTGTACACCTCAGTCAAAGTGATCTTTATCTTGATTTTGAAAAAGTCAGGGGAAGAGGAGAAAATTATGCTAGTTGAAAGTAAAGTTTTGGTTTTGATATTTTTGTTTCTTTTGCCTTGCCTATAGTGATCCTGTTCAAATTTCACAGGCAGTCTTTGCATCTCCTGAAAGAGTTATTGCAAAGCAGCTATCTTCAAATATACCAACAATGTAAGTGGAGAGATTCAGTAAAAGGCAATCCTGAGAACAAGGGTGAGTTTTTGATCTTGTTGATGGAGGGAATTGCCAATGAAAAATTGAAGAAAAAGGGAAGTTTGAGAAACTTCAAGCCTCCTAAGAAAAATAAATGGTATTGATAGCTTTGAACATCATCCTTTAGTAGTCAATTCCTAGAAAATTAATTATGAAAAGATGAGCCACTTTATTAAGTATCTTGTAAAATTGTTTTGGAAAAGAGTTTTTGATAACATCACATAAAAAAAAAAATCAATTTAGAGAAGACGGGAGTTAATAGGAAAATTTCAAATAAGTGGATGAGGGATATGGAGACCAGTTGGGACTGAGTGGAATGCTACTAATAGTTGCTGAACTGCATGCATAAATATGCAGGTGAATAAGAGCTTAGATTAATAAGACAGAAATATATTCACTGCCATAGTTGTTTCGAATTGGAGAGAATCTATAGTTAAGTCAAGAATACAGTGATATTTGTTGCCTCACCTTTTGGCAAACTTCTCAGAAAAATCGTGTCATTTATCATAATAATTATTTTTTTAATTTACTTTTAAATAAGAAAAAATGGTGGCTAAAAGGTCAAGAAAGTCTGATGCTTGGTTTGTCTCTGTGGACAATATTCCCTTGTGTAGTTACCCAGCTGGTTTGTTCTACTTTTTTTTCTGTCCTATAGTGCCTATGAACAGACTTCATTTTCTTTCTCTTATTTCCACCACAAATTAATCTTTACTTTCCAGTCAATTGATTTGTGACTGAGAATTGCTTCAAATGTAACACTTTCGGTGAAATTTATCCCTTTCTAATACAAAATTAAAAATAAAGAAACAAAAGGATTAGCAATTCTCTCTCCTTAAATGGAATAAGGAATGTTACTAAAAAGTCATTAGCATATCTATTTGAGCCTTCTAGAGCTATTAAAAACTTATATTTCACATTAGATATTAGAACATTCATGCTGCAGAGACATGAGTGCTCTCACAGTTGAATGAGTACTATTTTTATGAATGTAATTTTCACTATTTAATTAGATGTCTCTGAGTTTAACTCTAAAATTCATTATTTTCCTCAATGGGGATCTCTGCAACTTGGAGGAACTTGTATTCTTTTTTTTTCTTTTTTTCTTCTCCAGTTCAGGGGTCGGAAGCGAAGGTAAAACTCTTAAAAACAATTTAAGTGCACCACTAATCAAATCAACATTGTGCCTTTTGGTAGTTTGCTCAGTATTTTGTCATTTGTCTTTTATATGGGTGATGATTGCTTCCAAGTAATTTTTTGAACATTTTTTCTGTCTTGACAGGGTCAAAGGTTTCTTTTTTTTTCAAGTTGAAATGAATTGGTCAAGCCATGACTTTTCTTTTGGAAAAAAAATGTCAAAAATCTTAAGAGAGATTTGCTAAGATTTTCAATTGTCATTTAGCTGAAGTTCAAGAGAAAGAATGAAATAACAGTTGATGGAAGGCTCATATTAAATGAACAGGAACCAGATGTCTTTGTAAGGGGTATAAAAGAACAAAACATTAACTCTGTGGGTTCAGTTGAACATGATTTGGCTTGCTTTGTACATTTCCTTCTCAACCAAGTATCTCACAATCTTACCTGGTACAATTAATTCTTCTATCTGTGACATTACTCAATGTTTAAGGATTACAGACTAACACAAACCCTAGTGGAATCAATGAATTGAAGAACAGTCTCTTCAACATCATGTCTCTCACTGAAAATATCTGAGGTATTTTTAGCTGATAAACTGTAGGTTTGGTTAAAGTAGGCATTGCATCAGTTTGGAGTAACTCTCTGATGTGAATATTTCTGAACTTTGCAGGGTTCTGAAAGTATTTCTAGCACCTCTTGTCTAAGACAGAATTATAGCCAGCTCCAGGCAAGGAATAGGTAATACTTAAATGGCCTCTGGAGCAGCCCAAAAATGAAATTAACTCTCAGGTCCAAATACTTGTGCCAAGTTTCTGGCTATTATATTGTAACAATGGAGGTATGCTCTCTCCACTCATCCATCTATTTCAGCCCTTGAACACTTCTTCATAAGTTAGTGAAAGCCACTTCTGAAGGATAATCACATAGCCTGTATAATTCACGGTGAAAGGCTTCCTGCCTAAGCTATATTTCTTCATAGTTTTGGATTGCATTTCTCCCTGTCAAAACCTCCTGAATATGCCATTTTTGGGGATTTTTTTCTTTCCCTTTGCACCACTGACTGCACCACTCACTTGCATTATTTAACGAAAGAAATAAGCACTTAAATCTTTCTATAAGGTAGTTTTCAAATCAGATGCAGAAATCATGTGTTATTGCAGAATGTTAACTTTTGACTTCTTAATATACAGTTTCCACAGCACCTCTAAAAAATTAGAATTCAAAAGCAAGAATGAATACTTTGTGACCGATTAATTTCTTAATTCTCTTAGAGCGTGATGCATGGATTGCTCATCAATTTTATGGAGTAATGTATCATGCCACTTATAAATATCTCATTATCTTCTCTATGCAAACACATGTATCAGAAATACAACAGTTGAATGCATGTGGGATTTATATTTCTCTAGGGAAAAGTAAAACATCAGACTCATTATAGCGTCTCCAGACCCAGTTGGTTGCGTGCCAAGTGTCACCTGGCTTGCTGAGAGCTTCTTCTAGGTTTAGGACAGACATAAATGTACCCTAATTAGGGTGTTATGCAAGTATTTGGCTTGGACACAGGCAAATTAATGTTTTTTCCAGTCTTTATGAGAATTTTTCCCTTTACTCCCTTATACTGTGCGAGATAAAAGACGAATTAATAAATGAGGAAAAAGTAATGCTTTCCTTGTAGGGCTTGTTTATACAGGCAAGAATCATGTAAATTACTTTAACATTTTTGTTATTTTCAACTTTTTGCTAATACTAATTTTATCCCAAATATTCAGGAAATATAGGTTTAATCAAAACCAGAGGTATAGTAAATTAGAGAATGGAAGATTTTGGCAAAGAAGACTGGAAAAAAAATCTTTTTTGAGAACCAATAATTTCACAGAAACATTATTGATTATGACAGTTATTTTTATGGAACTACCATCTCATTAACAATCAGAAAGTATCAAGTAGTAGGAATTTACAGGAAAATAACAGGAAACTATACAAAGAACAGAGTGTGTGTTTGTAAGTTTGAGGTTCATCCTTATCTTGAACACCGTATCATTCACATTCCCTCTTATCAAAAAGTTCATATTGAAGTAATGGAAATATTCAGGGAAAAACAGTAGTCAAAGGCAGGGAGCAGCTTCCATACAAGCTGTGACTTGGTGGGTTGACCATATGTATTGGGTTTACACAGCAAGGTTTTGGTAGTGGAGTGTACTGCAGAGGTTGCTTCTGTGAGAAGATACCAGAAGATTCCCCTATGTCTGATAGAGCCAATGCCAGCTGGCTGCAAGACAGACCTGCCATTGGAGGCCAGGCTCATTTGTGATGGTGGTAGTGACTCTGGGATAACGTATTTCAGAAAGGACAAAAACTGCTGGGTAACAGCATCTGGGAGAGAGGCATGGGAATTTGTGAGAGAAATAGTTCTGAAGACACCAAGGTCAGTGGAGAAGGAGGTGCGGGAGGTGCTCCAGGCACCAGAGCAGAGATTCCCCTGCAGTCCATGGTGCAGACTATGGTGAAGCAGCTCTGCCCCTGCAGATCATGGAGGTCCACAGGGGAGAAGAGATCTACCTGCAACCCTGGAGGACTCCACGCTAGAGCAGGTGGAGTACCTAAAGAAGGCTGTGACTCCATGCGCAGACCATGCTGGAGCAGGGTCTTGGCAGGACCTTTGGACTCATGGAGAGAGGACCCAACAGTCAAGCAGGTTTTCTGACAGGACTTGTGACCCTAAGGGGGACCCTCACTGAAGCAGCCTGTTCCTGAAGGGCTGCAGCCCGTGGAAGGCACCCGCACTGGAGCAGCTCCTTAAGAACTGCAGCCTGTGGGAAGCAGTTCATGAAGGACTGTATCCCGTGGGAGCAACCCCATGCTTGAAGAGTGTCAGGAGCAAGGAGCAGCAGAGACAATGCATAACAATCTGACCACAACCCTCATTCCCCATCCCCCTGCTCTGCTCAGGGTGGAGAAGGTAGAGAAGTCTGAAGGAAGTTGAGCCTGGGAAGAAAGGAAGACTGGGAGAAGGAGTTTTTAGATTTTATCTTATTTCTCACTATCTTACTCTGTTTAATTAGCAATAAATTAAGTTAATTTTCCTAAATCAAGTCAAGTTTTACCCATGACAATTATTGAAATGTGATCTCTCCCTTTCCTTATCTCTACCCATGAGCTTTTTTAAAATTTTCTCCCCTGTCCTTTTCAGGGGGAGGGGAACAATAGAACAGCTTGGCAAGCACCCAACAACCAGCCAAGGTCAACCCACAATAGACAACACAAATAGATGATACGGAGATGGGGAACATGGAGGAGACAGGCATATAATAATTCTAAAATCACAAATGCCATGGTAAAAGGAGGCAGTGTTTGCTGCCTCTTCAAATACAATAACTAGGGGCATGAAATTAATCTATGAGAAGCCCATTACCAAACAGACAAAAGAGAAAGTCCTTCGTGTGATTGTAATCAGAACCAATGAGCTTACTGATAAACAATGTTGTGAATGATTAAAGGTTACATGGTCTTAAGGAAGAAATGGACAAGTACTTGGAAGAAGTATCTGTTGGGGGATAGTAAACAGAAATCACATCAGGGTCTGGAAATCAGCTGAGTGGAAAACATACGGAAGCTGCGAAAGTACTCAGAGGAAGTATTGTATTTAGGTAAGGTTGTGAATAGGGCTCTGAGCAACCTGACCTAGTGAAAGCTGTCCCTGTCCATAGCAGGGTTACATTAAATGGTCTTTAAAGGTTTCTTCCAAACCAAATTGTTCTATGTGGTTGCTGTTTTTGCTGTCATCAGGCAGATGGCTACGGCCATTGATGGGAACAATATCAAATCAAATAAATCAAATAAATCCTTGGACTTGCCCAATACTGGTATTTTTAAGAGGAAAAATAAGAATGTAACCTATAGATAACTAGAGTCAGACAAGATGAATCTCACTCAAATTTCTGAGAAGTTGGAAAAAGTCCAATGTGCGTATTTCAGGGCAAAGAAAGGGGATGAATGTTCATCCTGGAAGATATATCAGCTCTGACATCCCCTTTGTCCATGCAAGCAGATATCTGGGTACAAATGGTGAGCAGTATAATTGCTTTGAAAGCACTGAAAAGACTGCATAAACAGTGAGAAATACAGTCTTTATTGAGAACAACAGCAAAGTACAACAAAATATAAAACTATCTCTTTGCTAGGTCATTTCTAGTAAATTTTCTTCAAAGATCAAGTCATTTAAGTAAACCTGCTCCAATGAAAGAAACAAGAAGTTTAGAGGCAGACACTTTGGTGCATGAAAGGAAAGAAAATTACCTAAAATACTATGAGTTACTATGAGTAACTATGTTTTCAGGCAGGTATTTTGGGGTTGTTTATTATAGTATTGTATTTTGTGGTTTTGAATGATAACATATTTTGGCTTGGAAAATAGTTAATCCAAACCAAAAGGAATCTTTCTTTCTTTCTTTCTTTTTTTTTTTTTAACCTATTATATCCAATCTCTCATTGAATTAATAATCCAAAATTAGCGTCTGAAGGAGTATGCTGTGAGGGAAGTGGGGACAGAAATTTTTGCGTCACAGCCTAAACTGTTACTTCAAGTATTGACAAATAGATTAATCATCTTCTTATTGATGAAGATAAAACTATATCTGTATTGCTTAAAATATAAGGGTGCTTACATCACCCCTTATGAATTTTCTTTATCTAGAATCATAGAATCATTTAGGTTGGAAAAGACTCTTATGATCATCCAGTCCAACCATAAACCTAACCCTGCCAAGTTCACCACTAAACCATGTCCCCAAGTGCAACATCTACACATCTTCTAAATACCTCCGAGGATGGTAACTCAACTACTTCCCTGGGAATCCTGTTGCAAAACTTGACAACCCTTTCAGTGAAGAAATTTTTCCTAATATCCAATTTAAATTTCCTCTGCCCCAATTTGAGGCCATTTCCTCTTGTCCTATCACTTGATACCAGGGAGAAGAGACCAACCCCCAATTGTCTACAATCTCCTTTCAGGTAGTTGCAGAGAATGATAAGGTGCCACCCTGAGGCTCCTTTCCCCCAGGCTAAACAACCCTGGTTCCCTCAGATGTTCTTCAGAAGATTTGTGCTCTAGACCCTTAAGCATCTCCCTTCTTTTGCTTTGGACATGCATACTTATCAGCTAACCAGTTTTGGAAAACTCAACTTGCATTTACCATTTTCAAGTATTTTGACAGCTTTGTGTGGAAAGGTTGCTCACTACTACTGGTAAATGCCAATTTCACCCTTGAATTCTCTTAGAACTGCTTACTGTATACTAGAGAGGTTTTGCACGTTATTACCAACTTCTTTTAAGTAACTGTAAAATATGATACAGAAGTCTCCTTTACTGAGTCCCCCTAAAATAAGAATTTCAGTATGGATATCTGCCCAGTTTCCTTTACAGTGAACACTAACATAGAGAACTGGTTTTATGCTTTGCAATCCTGTCCTCTTTCAGGTTTTTCTTGAGTACTTTGACGAACTGTTGGCCTTACAGACTTTGCCAAACTTCTTGCTGCTGAACTCTTTGAAGAAAAATTTTTTATTTAGTTTAATTCCCCTTTACAGTTGTTCTTCAAACCCTCTTTTGGGCCCTCCTGGTTATGTTTTTACATTTAATCTTCCAGAGTTCACGATTATTTCATTTTTCTTAGGTTTGACACAGCTTCAGCCTTCTGAGAGATGCCTTCTTCTTTCCAATAACCTCCCTTACCTGCTGTTCAGTCCTCATGACTTTTCCACCCTTTCTAAAAATACTTTAAAAAAACTCTGTAGTATGCATTCATCAGTGCTGCTCCTTCAATAATCTCTACACTGTAAGGTTTTAATTCTCTTAGCTGCTTATTTTAAACAAGTTTCTTCATCTTTGTGTGGCTCTACCTCTTGAAATGGGGCAAAACTGTGGTGTATCTTTTTGGCTTTTGTTGCTCCTGTAGGGATAGAGAGTTTATCTAGAGTCACACATGCAGTTTTGAGCCACATGTGATAGTATGGACAAGGTTGAGGGAGGTGTCCCAGTTTTTGGGCTGCCTTCACAGCTGCTTCAGGATGTAGTTATTGATGTACTCATAAAAATGTGATATCTGTGTTACATACCAGTGTGAATCTTTATAAGGGTAATTACTACTCTGGTGTTTCCTACCCTTTCTGCCTTTAATCTCTCATGACATAGTAGTCAGTGCTGCCATCCTATCTGCACAGTCACTACTGTCTTATGTTCTTCCTAGTTAGGCCTTGAATTTTGGTCCCTAAGGACATTTAGGCACTTGCTCAGGTGGGCAGTTTGTCAGTTTTGATTCTTATCAAATTAGGCTTCTCCAATCCAGTAACTGTTGAGAGGATGAGTGTAGACATGAGAACATGAGATAGGAAGACAGCAGCAACAGAGTTCAGGAAAGGGGTTCTCACCCCAGGGGTACAACCAGATTTTCTCCATGGTCAGAGAAGCAAGAGGAGCTCTTCTAAAGAATATTTAATGTACCTTCTTTAGAGTAAGATTACCCATTTTATTCTTAAATTTAGATTGGCTGCTTCTCAGTTATTTTTACAAGTACAAAATATGCATTTGAGGTCTTGTTAATGAAGTATTTAAGTGCCTAAAGTATGTCTTCAGGGAAAAAGAAGTCTGTGATGTACACTGATTGGTTTGCCCTCCTTCCTTCTGCTGAAATTGCACCAATTAACTCTTTTAATTGTCATAGACAGAGGTCCTTGGGTGGTAGGGCTCACAAAGGGAGCACAAGAGAAATGGGATGCCTTGGTTCTTGTTCTTAGTCCAAGGACCAATTTTTATATTAAATAGTTAATTAGTAAATGAAATCCTTGGAATAGAGATTGTCTATCAATAAAGTAACCTTTCTCTTTAACTCTCTCAATCTTGAGCCAGTACTGCTTAAGCATGAAAGCACAGTTTCAGGTGCCTGAAGGATTTTGAAGGCTAAAAATTTTGTTTTTTGAAGGGAGGATAACTTCTTTACATAAAAAGAGATAGATACATAAGGATGAGGAAAAAGGGTTGAGAGTTGTATTTTTGTGCGTGACGCTTTTAAAAGAAGCTAATCCCTGTTAAGTAGCTCAGAAGAGATATATTACTTATTTAAGCGGTACATACCAGTTATATTGATTCAACAATAGAAATAACTGGTTTTGCGGAACATATAAATCTTAATAATTAAGTGATTAATCTGAGACTATTTCTATAACACAGCAAGCTGCATATGCCATTCCATTCGGAAAGGTGCAGACACTAAGCCATCTCTGGTTTGAAGGTGAGGAAAATTATGGCAGCTCATGACAGCTGGTGAACAGCCCATAAATACATAAAAGACAGTTTCAGCAGTTGGTTCCCTACAAGCCACTGTGACTTAGCAAATTTAAAATCAACTTTCTTATACATTGAAAGATAAAAATAGAAATTTTTGGTTAATGTCCCAAATAATTAATGACTCTGCAAGTTTTGGTCAATTTCAAATTTGGTAGACATTTGACAGAGTAGATATATTACTGCATGAATTCTTTTGTACTGGGCTAGAAGTAGCTCCTTATAGACTTCCTAAGCACAGTGTGTGGGTTTTTTTGGATCTTTTTTATTACATACTCAGAGGAATTACTCAATGTGTGGCAATTCACAGATTTGAAGTCAGTTTTCAGTGTATATGACTCTGTGGACTACATTTCATAGGCAACATCATAGGGAGTTAAATTATTACCTTTAAGAAAAATAGAAACTTTCATAGTACTTTTACTTAGCAAAAATGTGAAGCTTCCACTTATAGGTGTGTTCCTGTCCAATAACCCAGTGAAGCTGTTTAAACTGACAACTCCCACTACAGCCAGAATTATTCCTTATCTGCAATCTCATATATCAAAGCATTTATATTCTTTTGTTCCATTTCATATAATGTAAATTTTCATTCTGAAGTGTCTGAGAAGCTTTCTGCAGTGCAGAAAGCAATGTAACTGGCGTCCATCATATCCATTCTTGCATCTATTCCTTATGGGAAAAATGAAAATTGTGAAGATGCTTTGAGTTTATAAATGAAGTCAAAGCTGAAAATAACTTTTTCACGTAGATGCCTTTGGTTATTCAGGAAATACATTCTAAACACTTAGCCCTGGAGAAAATGATGTCTCTAGTGCAGATGTGCTTCACTTTCGCTGTAGAAAATTTCAGCATGTCAGAGAAACACTGTTTCAAGCAAGGATAACTGAAAGGCCAACATTAGCAACATTGCCAACAGCAATGATGTTTCAGAAGGCAATAACTGAGTCCTTGGACAAGAATAAATACTGTACAGGGAACCAGTTCAGGAAGCAGAAGACAGTTTTGCTACCCAAAAAGTAGAATATGTTTGAAAGAGGTGCTACAGCACTTTATATTTCTTAGTGATCACTGCCCATTGGCATGAAATGGAGGACTTAATGTCAGTGAAGGAAAGCAATGTGACTGACAGGCTGATGTCACTGGTTGTGGATGCCACTAGCAAAAAGATTGCTTCAGGTTGACTTTTAGGTCTACCCTGATAAAACAAGAGCTCTAATGCCATGCTTTGACTAAATAGAAATACTAACTAGTTAAGAAACAAGATCCAGCTTTTTTTTCAAGCATAAAGTATTGTTTTTGCTGCTATAAGCAACTCACAGTAGCCTAGCCATTAAAGCTAGCATAGAATTAGTCTGTCACCTTCCCATATCCTGCACTTGATATAAATAAACAAACAAATATCATCCCTTCAAATATCCAAGAAGTGATCTCTCCATGCCTAATTTTGCTCCTAAACTGTGTATGTGTTAGTTTTAACCCCATTGGAGTTGCTTTTCTATAACCACAACTGGAATTTGGCCCTTAATAGTGACTGAGTCTTCACTTTTTGTAATGTAGGTCAAGAGAAGAAATTAAATGATGACACTGTGCTTGCTTACTGTGGCATCCCCCAGGAGCTGGTGTGGTCCCTACTGATTGCCTTGAATCATTAATAAGAGGGTAGCTGCATTACACAGCCCACAATGTATTCTCAGCAGGCAAATGCATTGACGATGCTGCACCATGAAAAAGACTTAATTGCATTGACAGTACATTTTTTTCACAGCTTAGAGTGTTTATCAGAATTGTGCTTGTAGCATCTAAAAATACTGTAATTAATGCAGCTTTTGGCCTCTTCGCACACTGTTTTCTTTTTAGTTTCTTCTGTTAAAGAAGACAGCTGTTTGCTAGGAAAACAAATTCATCTCTTTTCCTTCTCTCTCTCGCCTCCTGTTTTGTATTTGAGTGCATCAGTAGGAGGCTCACAGTTTGTTGTAAATGTTCATTCACAGTTTCTGCAGATTCCTACATTCATATTCACAAAGGCAGAATATTTCAAGATGTCCTTCATATCAAGTTACTGCTACTTCACATCAGACGTGAGGAATACAAAATACAGTCTTTACTTCCAAAGACAAGACAACATAAACAAACAAACAAACAAAAGTACAAAACCCACTGTCCTTGAAAAGAGTGTGACAATTTGGAACAGCCATTTCTTAATTCTTGTTTCCTTTGATTGCTGATTGAATGGTGGCTTGTGGGTATTAAGATGAAAAGTACGTTATAGAATAAGGAAAGCAGACCTTCTTTGATAAGATAAAGCATCTGCAAGTGAAGGTGAGGGAGATGCTGGTGAGTCAGCTTTTAACACCACTAGGCAGCTGTTCCTTGGCTCCTGGGAAGGCCAGGACAGCGTTTTCCTTTTTCTGCTTAAATATTCAGGCTATGAGAAAAGGAAAGGACACAAAAGCATGACACATAGTTTAGTTCAACACGATAGCTGTTGCTCCTATGCTATGCAGCTGTGCATGTGGGGATCTGCAAACTCATGAGAAACCCTACCTGCTTAGTAGTGGGCAGGCTGGGAGTAAGGGAGGGGCATCTGCCCTCTTGTGCAGAGGGCAAACAGAGAAAAGGGAATTTATACTGGAAAGAGATTTGACTTGAGTTAAAGAAAACACTTGGTAAAAATATATTTGAGCATTAAGAAAAAGGAGGCTTAACATCTGTTTTGCTCACACCTCTACATAAATATAGTGTTATCATAACTCATGTTTGTCATCCATCCACTACCATTAACTGTTGTAAAGTGCTCTATTACTTCAAACATCCTCATAGGGTTTTAAAATGTTCCAGTTCCTACATATTGCCTTGTAAATCTTGTATTACAGTGAGGAAGACTGTGTATGTAGCAGAGCTTTGCAAGGCTGCAATTTCACTGAAATGACTTTTATTACCGTATAGATTGCAATGGTAAAGCTCAAGTGATGCAGTATACCTCTGCTGCTGATGTAGGACTTGAAGCTCTATTAAAACAGGAGCCGATTGAAAATATTTATTGTTTTCTGGCATAAAACCCAGAAATGCACTGTATACACACATGATGAGAAGGCTCAAGATCAGAGACAAAGTGAAAGTATCTTGAGTTCATCAAATGCTTTCTACTCTGTGAATAAAGGCATCTGGACCCAAGCTGCCCTTACGTTGCTAGTTGGTGGTGCATGTGAGAATAGGGTGCACAACGAAACAGTATCAGAGCTGGAATCAGGTAAGATACTGGTCCTGTGGTGAAGCCTGCACCCACTTAAGCCTATAACCACCATAAGACAAATTAATTAAAGAATAAAAATTCATAATAATTAACAGAGAAAGTTAATGAAAGTCACATATATTTTAAATAATTACAATTTTAATGAAGGTGCATTTAAACCATTCTTTCTCCTTCATGATGTTAAAATGGTATTTCATATGGGATGGAACAGCTTGAAAATTTCTGTATGGCAGTCTTCAAAGAATTTTATCTAGGCTCTTGGTTGCTATAATCTTCCAAAATAATTTGAGTTTAGTGTATTTGGAAGACTAGAAGCTGCTTTCTTTTCCAGTACAAACTTTGCTCTTGGAAGTGCTGTTTTACGGATTAGATTAAACTTAATGCATTTAAAATCTTTAAGAAGTTTTAAAACCACTGAAAAAACAAGATATCCCTAAAATAGAAAATGCACGTTGCTGGCAGTTCTTTTCATTTCATTTATTACCAAGTCAGCATTAAACTGCAGTGGTTATGTCACTGCTATTTATTAAAATTACATCAGGTCTATTTGAAAGGGGTGGGAAACACAGACCCAACATTCTGTAACTGATCCCAGATCAACTGTTGAAATCAACAGTGGCCTTTGCATTGTAAGATTTTGTTTCTTGTGTAATATGGAGAACAATGGGTGTAGCTTATAAATTTTCCTTTGTATATGATGTAGAAAGCCATAGAAAGAAAATTATTTGGTAACTGAAAACTATTTTCTGCTTTCACAAAGCATGGTACTGTAAGGTATTGGATGAACAGGAAAAAACCTCCCTTTGCATCGAGCTGCTGAGGCTTTTCTAGCCTTTCAAAGAGGCCATCATTATGGATGAGAATACTGACATTTGAAAACCCTCTTACCTGCTGATGCAGAGAAGTGCAGAGAACTAGCTTCCCTCTCCCCTAGCCGTACTCAGATTCCTTCATTTCTTAGCAGAGACACCCTTTGCCCTTTGGTTTAGCAGAGAAAGAAAAATAGCAGAAAGAAACATTGGTCAATAAAGTTTTACCTAAATATGTATATGGATTTTTAAATAAGTGAAGTAGCAGCTTTTTAGCCAGTTGTCTGTCAGGCTCCTACTTCACTGGATCCCCCACACAGGGGTCAGTGAGGCAAGCCCAGTGAGGCAAGCTTCAGAAAGCCGCCTGCAGCCCATTAGGATTTAATGTGCTGAGGCGAAATGCTCTTCTTGCAGCCCATCATCCAGCTGCCTGCAAATGCCCTGACCCATAGTGTGATCACTCCTGTCTCTCCTTCTCCTTTCCCCAACCCGCTTCTTAAACGTCTTCCATGATGCAGCCACAGGGGTGCTGTAATGCCATGTCACTGCAACAATGTATTCTTGGCACTATTATTGCTGTCTTACAGAAGCAAGTGTCAAAGACATCAGAAAAGAAGCAGTAAGTGATGGTTTGGGATCAGTCTGAAAGAGAAACTGCAGCTGGCAGCTAATTGACTAGTTTGCTCAACACAGGATCATCTTCACACAAGCAGGCTGAGCTTTTCACCGCTGTCCATGCCCCTTCTGTGACCCAGCAATTTAGAGCCTTTTAGAAAAATTATCAACTTTAAAGAAAATACAGAAGTAAACCAGAAATTTAAGTGCAACTGTCACTCTAATATTACTACTAGTCTGCTTCATTTAAGCAGGCTTTTGTTCTGTGCTATTTTAAAAACTCTTAGTAATGTCAAATGTTAAAAATACAGGTGCTATTACTGATTTTTAAGCTGTTCAGTTACACTAACATTACAATTCTTAAAATATTCATGTCTAATTTTACCATTGAGAGGAATTGTGGGTTGTAACTCCACAGGAATCATTTCTGGAAAAGCAGAAATCAGGGTATGTTGCAAGCAGTTCCTATCAAGAAGCTATTCAGATAACTGCAATGCCAATTGCTTTACAAATAGCCAAATTGTTATTTTCAATAACTGACTCCTTCACAGTGTGTCTGATGGTATCAGCATCTAGTGACAAAAAGTGATTTAAGGTTGATGCCTGTATACTGAAAAAAGACCTGGAAAAACTGGTTTTTCTTTTTTTCATGATGTATGTACTTTGGATAAAGCAGTTATAAACAATTTACTATACAAATGCTTAGTCTGTTCCTGCTCTTAAACACAGAATAGTAATTTTGAGTAATATTTCAGTTGTCTGTAGATTTAAAATTTTGTAAATGTTTTTATTTGTCGTATAAACTGTACATTAAACTCCTTTTGCAGTCACAAAAGTTATGGTCGCTGCTGATTGATCTTTCTCTTGTTCTTTACTAGTCTAACACATAATTTTTTGTGTATGGATGATTTGTGATCATTAGTTATAAAAAATTTGAAGTTTTTCAACAAAAGCAGCAGGCATTTACTACAGCATCTATGATATTTTATTTTTCCTTCACTCATGGATTAATTTATCACACATTCAGGTCATGTGTGCTTGGCAAACTGGAGGACCATTGTGAGACTTGAGAAATAGGAAGGCATATTGCAGCTCTTGAAATATAGAAATAAACTTATACCAGCACTCCTTTCTAGAGGAAAGGAAAAAAAATTAGGCCCAACAACAGACTAAGGTAAAAAAAAAAATTAAAAATTTCTAGGTCCATTACTGAAAATTGCTTTTTACCTTGTATTTCTGTAGCCATGAGTTGCGGCAGTTTAAAAGTACTAGGTGCTGTTTGTGGAGTGACAGTGTTTACTGCCCACATATCCAGACTCCAGATCCTTTCATCACTCTGTGATACACTGGTTGATTATATAAACTGGGTCATTGAATTAGTACTCCATAATCACTTGGCTAAAAATAGTGAGTCACAATCCTTCCTCAATCTCACTTGGACATTCATACAGTTCCTGTGGTTTTGGCTCCTCATCATGGCTAGGCTTCACGAATGAAGATTTGGGAAGGACTCTACCCACATTTGCTACAAGCACATCGGTGGCTAAAGAGGCCAATACGAGATAGACAAGTCCCGTTGCAAAAGGCACAGCAGAAAGACTCCTTGGATGGTATCAGCAAGACACAATTCTTTCTGCTTTGTCTTTACTCCTCTAGAGTGATCCTGTGTGCGTTCTCAAAAGAAGCAGCAGCGTTTTAGATAGTGTGTCTCCAGGCCTCCCGATTGGAGGCCAGAGTAGACCAGTGATGAAGTTCAATATGGCTGAGGCTGAGATGTTGTTTCAGGGAGTCCTTGTATCTCCTCTTCAGAACTCCTGTCTTGCGGCAGCCGGTGGCAAGTTCACCATAAAGCACGATCTTAGGGAGGCGGTGGTCCTTCATCCTGGAGACGTGTCCTGCCCAGCGCAGCTGTGTTCTCAGCAACATGACCTCAATACTTGTAACTGCTGCTTGTCCTAGAACAGGTGTATTAGTTACATAATCTGATCAGTGGATGTTTAGGATTGTATGGAGACAGTGTTGATGGAAGCGTTCTAAGAGACGCAGGTGGTGGGGGAAAATGACCCATGATTCGGACCCCTATAAAAGAGTAGACAACACAATGGCTCTGTAAACACTGATCTTTGTGCTTTTCTTCAGGTGTTTATTTCACCAAACTCTTTTATGGAGTCTTCCGAAAGCTCTATATGCCTTTGCTAACCTGTTGTCTATCTCTCTGTCAATCTTACCATCTGAGGAGATGAGGTTGCCTAGGTAATTAAACTGCTGGACTGATTTGAGCTCTGATTCGCCAATGGTGATATGGGGATGATGAAAGATTTCCTGAGGTGCCGGTTGATAGAAGACTTCTGTCTTCTTTAAGCTGACTTCCAGCCCAAAAAGCTCAGCTAACGTAAGTGCATTAATCCTTCTGCACTAACTTATCTTAAGTATAACTGTACAAACTCCTCTTGCCACTCATCCCTGAGGTGTTTCAAGTGTTTCTGAGGCCTGACTGCCGCTCACCACTGTGTAACCAAGATTACTACTGTTGCTGCATTGCCCCCACACAAACAATTACTAGTGAGATCCAGAATGAGACCATTTTCTAATCAGAGACCATTGCCTAAAATGTAATTTTTCTCCTGTCTTGCTGAATACAACACCATCACACTTCCCCACAGACTTGTCTTTATATGCTGTGTCTCTTGGGCGCCCAGCGTGTTTCAAGACATCAGTAACAGCACCAAACTCTCTTAACAAGCTAGGGCCACTCATTACATCTATAGTAGGATTGGTACTAAAAGGTTCTCCTGACTAATTATACCTTAATCTACTGTGTCCCCAAGGGTCGAGCGAATGGTCCCGCCCAGTATTAAAGTCTGAATGCTCCTCAGCTAGTGGAGTTGAAAGTGTTGCTTTCATATTCCTGGAGATAACCTGCTCTTGATTGAGACACTTGGCTTGAGATCTTCTCTTTCATTTCTAGCATACAGTTTTACCAACCTATGCATGAAGGTGGCTAGTGGTTTCATATTCCATTTAGCTGTATTTTCTCCTAGGCATTCCATTTTTTAATTGCAAACTCAATTATTGTAATTCCAATGCCTTCTTCGGGACTCACACAGCATTCTTGGAAAAATAAAAATAAAAAACCCCTCTGTGCCATCCTGCAGTCAAGCCCTATAAACAGAACCACAGGGGCACGTCTTGTCTTTACTCACCAGGGTCCTTGTTGGTTTGCCCTCAAGGCCTGTATTAGCAAGCATTATAGCTGCTTGTATCTTTTATTTTTGTATGTATTTGCCTTCTCCTTTTTCTTAGGTTCCTTGAGCTTTCCTCCTTCCTGGAGAGTCTTCCCAGCCCTGCCAGCCTGCCTTTCTGAATCCAGCTCATTTATGTTATCAGGGTTCAGAGGACCCATAGTCATGTGCAATGGATGAGTGAATCCTCCAGCACTGAAATTGTGAATGTTCATGACTCACCATAACTAAACTGCACCTCCATCTGGCATGAGTCTAATAACTACAGACAATAGTTATTTTTAACAACATGTGACTCTGGACCCATTTGGCTTTTGTTCTTCCAAACAAAGCTCTACAGACACCACTTCCAGCTGCTTTAACATGTCTCAACTCTGCCAGTATCCATAGTTCATTTTCCATGGCTATGTGTTTCTTGGGTGTTGTACATGACCCATTTGGTGCCTGCACAGGCTGTTTCCAACAGGTAATTTTGATCAGCATCAGTAAACTGAGGGTGATTTATTTTCACAAGGAGCAGTACTAGGTGGACTGGGATCATTCCAAACCCCTCTGTGCCAGTCGTCAGGATCCTGCTTTTCTAGCTGTCCTCTGGTTTGTACTGCTTTACCCATTTTGCCTGTCATTTCTATTTAAGCATCTCAGTTATCTTCATGTAAGAGTTGTGATCCTCACCTTTCCATCTCCTCTCGTGTTTTCTCCAGCACCACTGTAACAGCTGCCTTAACATAAGCCAGCTCAGTTTTCTTTTTTTCCCTCACATTGTGTGATATCTGAAATGTCTTTCTTTGGTCTTTCCTCTCATCCTCCCCATTCTCTCCCAGCAGCAGATGTTTTTAGCCCTTCTGCAGCAGAGGTATATTCTCTGGCCTTGTACTCCCCAGTGTGATCCTCACAGCATTTGTTTTCCTCCCCTAATGCCTTGCTCTTATCTTCAAAGTGTTCTCACTAGCTGCCCAACATTCCTCCAGCCCAGGCCACCCTGCCCTTTAACTCCTCCTTTCCCACAAACAATCCATTCTTCCCAAGGCCCTCAAAAACTTACATAATTTTACTTAAAAGACTCTTAAAAGCCTTGGATATCCAAGGGTGAGAATACAAATGTCCTGTCCATTCTTCTAGCATAGAAGCCATACTAGTCTCTCTCCTTCAGAGGCCATGACTGTACTTGGTGGTGAATTTGAAAACTACTTCACCCTCCTGCTTTGGCATACATGACATGGGTTATGACCTTTTTACCAGCTTGGTATTCGAGCGTTCTTGCTTGCTGTGTGTGACTGTGATATAATTTCTATTTCTGCTCCACTCAGGCTCTCACATTCTTGCTCTTATAGCCCTGGTTGTTGAGTTCTCTGCATTCTCCACCAACCTGTCACAAGAAAAAAGATGCCTTTTGCTGTTTGCAGGACTCATCTGGTGCAGAGTGGATGAAAGACAACAGGACCGATTTTTTACTTTTACTAAGCAAAATTGAAAGAGACAATTGCTAGCATTTCTGTTGTGCTAGGCATTTTTGGGGATCACATTCATGTGTTTCAACATGTGCAGAGTCTCAGGTAGGAGACGGCGAAAGAGGAAACAATTCTCAACTGGAATCTCACATGGTAGGTGGACTCTTCTCTATGGTACTCATTGTGGTGTCTGCATACTATTTTACCTTCACGTTGTTCTTCATATAGTGCTGATTCACAGGAAAATACCTGTTATGTAGTCTTATCAAGTTGGGGTTTTTGCACAATTCACTTTTCATATAGCTGTGCGTATGCAGCTATGTTATGTATCGGTGAAATGCTGTTTTGTGAGGCGGCCTTAGTTTTGCAGCAACTTTCCGACCTACTCATATCTTAAAGCATTTAGTTCCACTATTCAGCTAAGATCCTGAGAGACCATAGAAGATGCATTCTGCAATGGAAATAGTAGTGGTCAGCAGCGGTGACCAGGATTTTCTGTGCTGGACATTGTACACTTGCAGCAAAAATAAAGTAGAACTGAAGTGGTTTGTGTGCTCTTTTAGCTATGTCATGAGAATTACAACTATGTTCCTCTTCTAAAGCTTTCAAATATTAACAAATCTGTCAATACATTTAAATTATTAAGGAGTTCTTAAGGAGATTCTTTCTTTAGCAGGGAAAAGTTTTGGATGGAAACTACAAGTAAAATGGCTCTGAAGTAGGAAGAAAAAAGTTTGGTTTACTTTTATGAATCTGGAGGGGGTTTGTCTGTTGATTATTAGTTGTATAATCAGCTCTGCTGGAGGTCTGACTGTAAGCACTGGCTACAGAGAAGTAAATTTCATCATGTTTTCTATCGTGTCTGTGTGCAGTTTCCCATTCAGTTTTATCAAGATTGAGCAAATCCGCAGAATTAGTGAATTGAACAATTTCCCATGTATGGAAGCAGTGTCAGTTTTTAATTACTTGCCATCACAATCATCTTTGGCTTACTCTTAGCAAATGGCTTCTGCAATGTGCTGGTTTTCAGCTGTTCTTAATAGACCTAAAATTGTTAAGACAGTGCTTTGTTTTCTTTTGTCAGAGCTGCCACATTTGACAAGGAATATGCAATGGACTTGCTGTATTTATTTTTTGTATTTTACACATGCTTTGGTCAGCTAAATTGATTTTATCTCTCCCCTTTTTTCCTATTGTTGAGCAACTCTGGAAGCCTGAGTTTATCCCATGCCCTTTTCTCACTTGGAACTGAAACATTGGGTATAACTCACCAGAGATTATTCATTCAGGAGTCTTACGGGCATTTGTGGAAGGAAGAAACTGCAATGCATGTCCCAGTTTACCAGAGCTTTCTGATTTTTGGTGGCCAAAGTTTACCAGTTAAACCAACTTGATTTAGGAATTCCAAAGGAATAGAAAAGTTGTTACAAATCAGATGACTGTCCTCTTAACCAGCTACAGATTTGTTAAAAATTATTAGAATAAAAATAATTTTCTTAATGGAAATGGTAATTTAAAAATAGCACACATTGAAATTACTATAGTTTACTCCTTAACTGTTTAGTACTGGCTAATCTGTGAGGCTGGACATTTAAAATTCTTAGGATCAAGAGTGCTGTAGCATAGCTGATCAAGAAGGCTATTAACCTGAATGATCAGCAGATGATCTCTGACCTCCCTTGGATTTTTGGCAAGTCCACCTGAAATCTCCCTCTTTCTTTTGAGAGAAAAGAGAGAGACTAGAGCTAGAGAAGACTAACATAGTGCATTACTTGTGAATTTCCCTTTGCTCCTTTCCTCCCTGATCAAGACAAAAATGCCTCTTTCTACTGAGCCTTCCTTATGAAGGTTAATGTTACAAGGTTAGATGGAGCCCTGCGAATGAGCACAAAATATCACAAGAACTACAAGAATTTATATTATTATTTTCATTCCTCCACTAAGGTGTTTTTTTGTGGGAAGAAATCCACATATGGGTTGCATGGTTTGCATTCATGAGTTTTATTTGAAGGTGGCTTTGAATTTTTGGGGGATTTATTATATGCATCATCACACAGGTATCTAGCAACATATCTGAAAACTGTTTCACTCTGTCTCCAGTCTATGCTTTTTAAACGTGATACACAAATGAGTATTGACACTGAGAAGTCAAGCCTGGACTAGTTTGCAACTTGTAATCCTGTTTCATTTTGGATAACATTCTGAGGACAAAAGGTATCTTTTCATTATGCATCTGCCTAAAAAACAAATGAACTGATTGGTGCAAGCAGGGACTTTGTCCTGAAAACAGAAGCTTGTTTTTTGTAAAACACGTAACCACTCCTCCCCTACAAAAAGAAACAACAAAAAAAAGGCAGAATCCAGGCAATCATTATCAGAAATGTGTGAATTTCAGATAGCATTTATACCATGGAACCATAAGAAGCCCACAAACAAATCCTCATAGAAAACAAGGGTTATGTGTTTCCTGGTTGTGGTAGCCAATGATTCTGACCCAAAAAAATTTTTACTTTGTTTTACAATGAGAATATTCTCTTGTACCAAGAAGATATGCTAGTACTTTATAAAATATATCACTGTACATCCAATAAATGCACTGCGAGCTTCTGCTCATTGAGTATGCTACAATCATTGGCTTAATAAAAGCACTACAATTTGAACTCCTCTCTAATAGCTCATTTGATTTTATTTTTTTTGTAATAACCTTAAAAACCACACTTTCTGTGGTTTGTATTTGTTTGGTTTGGGTTTTTTTGGATAGTTTGTTTCTTCTTTTTCATTGGCAAAGCTTACAAGAAACTGAAGAAAAGAAAGGGCAGCTTAGTATTTTGGGGAAGGAAACCCCAAAAGCTATGTTTAGAAAGTGTATAGCTGTAGCTGAGCCTCTAGATGTGATTTTTTTTTTAGGTTGGGCAGGGGAATGGCACCCCCACCAGACCCCTGAAAAGGTAGCCTGCTTCAGGTAGCCCACTTCATTCACTCAAATTCTAGAATTAATTTCTCTGAACCCCTACCCGAAGTATTTCCCTTTTATTGAAGTTTATCTTATTTAATTTACCTGACTCTCTCTTCCATCCTTCTTCTCTACTCTAGAGTCTCTCATTTCATACTCACACTTTGATCATTTTGTTAAACGTAATAAATGTATCTGTATGGGTGATAATATTAAACCCTTTTTTAGGTCTCACTCTTGTTCTCTATTATCAGAAGTCCTCCCCCTTTGAATGTGAGGTCATCACAGCTTTGTATCTTTAGGCATAATTTTTCCTTTGGCTTTGATTTCAAGTCAGAAATTCCCCTTCAAAGCTTCATGAATGATATTTCCTCTGTTTAAACTCTGATATTTGCCTTTACTGCATTACAGTTAAACATGTTTTCACCAGAATCCTTTAAAATGAGAATTTTTACTTGTAGTGGAGTTGAAGTAAACTATTATATATTCTTCTCTCATATCTGGACATATCTCATATCTAGTGTACTTTTTATAGTGAACTAAATTAAAAAAAAAAGGAAAGGAAAGGAAAGGAAAGGAAAGGAAAGGAAAGGAAAGGAAAGGAAAGGAAAGGAAAGGAAAGGAAAGGAAAGGAAAGGAAAGGAAAGGAAAGGAAAGGAAAGGAAAGAAAAGAAAAGAAAAGAAAAGAAAAGAAAAGAAAAGAAAAGAAA